>NC_133123.1:136133094-136386461 GCF_033568475.1 Henckelia pumila | reverse complement strand
GACATGATGGTTTAAGTTTCCAGTATTTCTTGGGAAGCCGGTTGTGCTTCAGGGAGTGGGAAGATAACCAGTCTAGGGAACATTGTGAGCAGTTACGTTGGAGTATAGACTTGAGTCAACTGGATTATCTTAAAGCGAGATCCATGTTAGAATGTGTCAGCACAATGTTGGAAATAGTGTTTCCTGACTAGAGGTGTTGAGCACCGAGAACTTTTGGAACCATTAGGTGGTTAGTTTTGATTAGTGATTCGACGAATGCAGTAAACAGTCAGGTTATGACTTGATCTTTGTCAGTATAAGATTTCTTTGAGACGATAATCTCGATCAGGTGGGTATTGTATCTTTCGTGAACAGAGAGATCGGGGCCAGTTTGGAAGACGTATCAATGTTGTGATATGCGAGTGCTAGAGGAGTTTGATTGTCGACCAGTAGCGCAGAAAATTTCAGCTGGGAAGATGTTAATGCGGTTCAACATTAATTAAGCTTGCAAAGAATTCGACGGGAGTCTGAGTGTGTCGAAGGATATTTCGACCAGACTCTCGAGCAAGGGTTTCTTGTACGTTCTCGAGGTTTTACCCTAGATTTCGAGGACGAAATCTTTTAAGGGGTGAGAATGTAGTGACCCGTATCCAGAATCATCGATTAATGAGTATATAATCGTGTAATCATGTTTAGATTAAGTAAAACATGATTAAGGAAATTCCAAATGGGTTAACGGAGTCCATAAATGGATTCAAGACACTCGAAAATGGTCGGGTAGGTTCCGAGGGTTCGGATGGTTCGGAGGCTCCGAACCGGGTTAGGAGGCTCCAAAGTCAGGAACGGGGGATCCGAACCAGTTCGGAGGATCCGAAGTCGAGTTCAGACGGCCCGAACTCCGTCTACAAATAGGTGGCCGAGATTTCATTTTCAAGTGCACCTTTCCCTCTCTTCTCTCTGATTCCTAAGCCTTCTAACTCAGATCTAGGGAGTTCTAGGCTTATTGGGAATCCGGAAGTGGCATAGCGATCCAGGCGTCGAGGCGGAGCTGTGGCCTAGTTTTGAGGTAATTGTCATCAGCGGGCTGACGACGGACGCAGGTATAGCTATGGTCTCCTTAAATTATTTAGGAGTATGCAATAACTTAGTTAAGGCTTTTAGAGCTTAATAATGATGCATGGATATTTGCATTGTAGAGCTGATATAGGCTTGGAACCTAGAGTGGGACTGCTAGGAACTGCCTATAGTAAGGTACGCAAGTACAGACTGAGATAGCCAGCGGGTTTTGCATGCTTATATGTTGCATTTGTGTGTCATATTATTATGCAGCATGTGCATATCATATTGTGCATGTCCATCTTGTGAGATGAGCCATGTGGGCCGCTCAGCCCTGTCTGGACGATTTGATGTCTAGTGCTCAGTGACTGACGGGTCATGGGTGATTAGCATCTGGGGACACAGTCCACGTCCTGTAGGAATTAGCAGTGTACGCAGGGTTTTCTCCCCGGGTTGTACCACTCATGTCCTAGGTGCCATTACTGAGCAGTTATATACAGTTATCCCAGATATGGATACCATATCATTTGCATGCATCATATTTGTATGTATTACCCAGTGCTTTCGTATTGAGCTTAGAGCTCACGTCCAGTCTTTTCTGTGTACCTGGACACCCCAATCGACGGGGCAGGTGTAGGTGCAGGGTGGAGCACCAGGAGCTTGGAGTAGCCAGTGACCAGTGAAGACAGCAGGATTAGCTGTAGGTTTTGCCTTTAGGTTATTTATTCGATTTGGTTGTATAAATCGAATTTATTTAACCAGTTGTATTCTGCCGGTCTGTTTTTATTTAAGTCTTCGCAGCGATTTATTTAATGCATGTTTAATTATGCTCTTAACTCTGATTAGGTAGCGGATCCGGGTAGGGTCGCTACACAGAGCGTACTATTCGCACTTTAGAAGATATGCTTCATGCGTCGGTGATGGATTTTGGTCCAGCGTGGCATGACCATTTACCATTGGTGGAGTTCAACTAACAATAGTTTCCATCACAGCATTGGCATGGCACCATTTGAGGCTCTTTATGGACGCCGTTGTCGTACACCTTTGTTTTGGGACGAGGTTGGCGACGTCAGGTTGAGGGTCCTCAGATGATTCAGCAGATGATTGATGCAGTAGAGTTGATCCGACGCAGGGTTAAGGCAGCCCAGGATTGACAGTCTATCTACGTGAAACCCACCGCAGGCCACTTTATTTTGAGGTAGGACTGTCAATGACTCACATCTCTCCGAATGCAGTCACACGTAAAATCATGTATGTGCTAAGACGATAAAACATGCTAAAACATGATAAAACATATAACACATACTCATGCAACATACAAGAAAATATATCATTCCGGCTATCTCGGTCAGTACTTACGTACCTCTAACACTGCTGGTCAAACCTAGCTCTGCTGGTCTAGACTCCAAGCCTACTAGTCCAGTCTACTAGCTACTACAATGAAAATATCCATGCATCAACAATTAAGCTCTAAAAGCTTTAACTAAGCTATTGCATACTCTTAAATATTTTTAGGATGCCAAAGCTATACCTGCGTCCGTCGTTAGCCCTTTGCTGAAGATAGCCTCAAAATTAGGCCGTAGCTCTGCGACGACGTCTAGATCACTAAGCCACTTCCGGATTCCCCATAGGACGCCTAGTTCTCCCTAGTTATGAGTTAGAAGCGAAGGCTTAGGAATTGAGAGAGAAGAGAGGAAAGTGGTGCGAGAAAATGAATTCTCGGAACCTCTATTTATAGGCAACGTTCGGAGCCTCCGAACCCGGTTCGGACCGTCCGAACTCGATCGGAACCTACGTTCGCACCTTCGGAGCATCCGATAGCTCCAATATTACGTCAGCCAATGAACGTCACCTTGTTGATGTAAGCGATTACGTGTGACCCTTGGTACAGATCCGGAGCTTCCGATCTTGCCGACGGAGCGTCCGATCTCGTTCGGAGCCTCCGATCCTTGCTCGGAGCTTCCGATTCCACTTCGGAGCGTCCGAACTCCTCTTCGGATCGTCCGAACCGATCTTGATGAACCAATTCAACTTATTTGTGTGCTTTGATGAACTCCATTTCTGTAGGTACGTTATCCCAACAGGAAACTTACTTTAATCATGTTTTACTTAATCGTAGTCATGATCAACGTGATTAAATACTCATTAAATCAATAATTTAGAAATGCGGGTTAACTACATGCTTGCAAGGGAGTTACTGGAACTTGTAATCTCTTGCAACCGGTCAGGACATTTATGCTAGAGTGTGTCTAGTAGTGACCCAACCCGGATCCACTTACCTATCATCAGAAAAAATAGGTTATTATAGTAAAAAGCGCATGCAATAAAAGCTTAAAGCGTAAAGAGCCGGATAATTAAAATGACAACAAATCCAATCGGCAGAAATAACGACCGACGCTATCACAATTGTATAAGTACTGTTATACAACCAAATCGAAGGTTCAGGGTAAATAAATCCCCTATCCTCAACAACCTCGCACTCTCCAAAGCTCAATCCATGCTGAGAGCCGCCTGGACCGTCCAGCGTAGCTCATAAAACTGTCTCCCATCACAAGGTACCACCAATACCCAAACACAGGGGTGTGAGCTAGAATGCTCCATACGAAGCAATGATAATAAATACTAAATATGCGCATAAAGATGATTTAAAACTTGAGTGAAAACACTTGCTCATGGCGCCGAGGAATATATAGTACTGGCTAGAGGAGCATACTCCGTGGGGTACTCGTATACTCCATATCAGGGCTGAGCCAACCCCATCCTGACCCGAATACCAAAACTAGGATACAAGTCCCATATGGAAAACCTGTCATACCTGACTCGTGTCCAAAAGAGAGATCATTGTTCCCTCATGGAGACTGTCAATGACTCACATCTCTGCGGATCTGCAGTTCACATGTAAAATCGTGTATGTGCTAAGATGGTAAAACATGCTAAAACACGATAAGAGCATATAGCAAATACTCATGCAAACATATATGCAAATAATATCATGCCGGCAATCTCGGTCAGTACTTACGTATCTCTAACACTGCTGGTCCCAACCTAGCTCCACTGACCTAGACTCCAAGCCTACCAGTCCAGTCTACTGCGCTTTTACTACAATGCAAATATCCATGCATCAACAATAAAGCTCTAAAAGCCTTAAACTAAGCTATTGCATACTCCAAAATAATTTTTAGAGATGCCAAAGCTATAAACTGCGTCCGTTCGTTAGCCCTTTTCTGTCATTAGCCTCAAAACTAGGCCGTAGCTCTGCGACGACGTTCCTAGATCACCTAAGCCACTTCCCGGATTCCCCGTAGGACGCCTAGATCTCCCTAAGATCTGAGTTAGAAGGCTTAAGGAATCAGAGAGTAAGAGGGGGAATTGGTGCGAGAAAATGAATTCTCGGACCCTCCATTTATAGGCAACGTTACGGAGGCCTCCCGAACCTGGTTTCGGATCCTCCGATCACATTACTTTTCGGATCGTACCGAAACATGAATCGGAACCAGTCGATATTTACTTCCGGGTCCTCCGTAAAGTCCCATCATTGTTTTCATCCATGACGTCACCTTGCTGACATAATTGATTAAGTAAGCCTAAACCCTGTTTCGGGTCCTCCGATCCCACCAACGGAAGCCTACCGATCCTATCGGAATCCTCCGAACTCCAGTTCGGAACGTCTGAACCTCCCGAGCCATGCCCACTATTTTCGAGTATTCTGGGATCTAATTTTCGGGCTCCAGTTAATCTATTTGGGAATTTACTTAATCATGTTTTACTTTATCTAAACATGATCACGTGAAGTAATTACTCATTAAATACACTAATTAGAACAGCGGGTTACTACTGTAATAACCCATATCCAGAATTTGCGATTAATGAGTTATATTAATCGTGTAATCATGTTTAGATTAAGTAAAACATCGAATGATTAAAAAATTCCAAATGGGTTTAACGGAGTCAAGAAATGGATTTAGGACCATCTCAAAATAGCCCTGGAAGGTTTCCTTAAAGGCCCGGAGGGTTCGGAAGCTCCGAACCAAGTCAGGAGGCTCCGAACATGGATCGGAGGATCCAAACTCAGGATCGGAGTCTCCGAAGTAGATCGCGAAGCTCCGTCGGTAAGACCAGGGCAACACGGTCATCGCTTACATCAGCAATGGTGACGTCCATGGCTGACGAAATAATGGGGCGACGATCGGACGCTCCGAAGATGGGATCGGAGGTTCAGATCATGTTCGGAAAGTTTCAGAACTGGTTTTGGAGGCTCCAAACATCGTCTATAAAATAGGGGACCGAGATTTCATTTCAAAGTGCATCTTTCCCCCTCTCTACTCTCTGATTCCTAAGCCTTCTAACTCAAATCTAGGGAGTTCTAGGCATCCCTAATTGGGATATCCAGAAGTGGCATAGCGATCCAGGCATCGTAGCGGAGCCGTGGCCAAGTTTTGAGGCAATTGTCATCAGCGGAAGCTGACAACGGGACGCAGGTTTATAGCTATATGATCTCCTTAAATTATTTAGGAGTATGCAATAGCTTAGTTAAGGATTTTAGAGCTTACATTATTAATGCATGGGTATTTGCATTGTAAGATAGATAGCGAGTGGGATAGACCGATGTCTTCTTCGCTTACTTGTATTAGTTAATGCTATGATTTATTACCATGCTTGATCTTAACATGGTATAAAATGCTAGCATGTTTTACTTTCAAGCTATTTTATTACATGATGTTGTATTTATTATATTTGAAAGTATGATTTGATACTGATTAAAGATGCATACCCTTATTGCACTATCTGACATGATACAAGCATGTGATCCTTTGTTTACGACATGCTACCTGATTATCTTGAGTCGATTGGAAGCATGTGCTATCTAAATACCTTGATTATTTTATTTACAATTGAGTGAATCAAAAACCGAGTCTTGATCAGAAGGTAAGATGATCAGAGGAGGACTAAAATAGATTTGATGATTCTAGATATCCTAACCCTTTTGATAATCAGATCATGTCTCGACAGACCAGGCCGATCTCCTCTCAGACCACAAGGTTCCCTACTCCTAGGACAGAGCAGACAGTGGCATCCTCTGCCTGAATCAAACAGTTGGTACCTTTTCGCACAGGTGTCTCAAGTTACTGCAATTCCGAGTAATGAACAGGGAAGTACCTCTCGAGATATGATGGATATGTCTAGTACACCAATGGAAACGTTGTTGAAAAGATTTCAATCTTACAAGCCGCCAACCTTAAATATGGTACTGAGGGAATGCAGTCGAATGTTTGAAGGATGGTGCTTGATGATAATGGAGATGTTGTTTGATTCACTCGACTTAATGGTGATGAGCGGAGAGTGGCCATACTGATTGGGCACCAAATTTGCATTGAGGTTGCGAAGACGATGGGTGGTTTACGACTAAAGAAGGCTCTGGAGCGTTAGAGGAACAGTACTCACCTGGACAGTCTTCAAAACTGAATTCTATCAACGATTCTTTCCAGTGTCTTACTGCAAGATAAGGGTGCTGGAGTTTGCTAATTTGAAACATGGAAATTTGAATATTGAAGACTATGTTGCAAAATTTCTCTACATTGCTACGTTTTGCTCCACACGTTACGTACAAGTGATGAGGCTATGGCCTGATCAGTTCATTAGTGGAACTGAATCCAGAGGTATTTACTTTGGTGAACACTAAGGCGACCAATACATTTGCTGATTGCCTTGAACAGTTGCCAAAGGAGCAGAAGATGGTTTGTTTGATACAACAGCGAGGAGCTTTCGTATTCTGTTCAATCCTCGAGACAAGCCACAATCTTCAGCTTCTCAAGCTCACAACAAACCCTTATTCCTCCGTTTGAATGTTAGGTGGCAAGAGTAGCAGTGGCAAGGAAGAAATTTTGGAAAAAGCTCGAGGAATAGCAAGTTTAAGAGTTCTGGGCAGCATGCTTCTTCGAGTATGTTTGATGTGGGTCAAAACCGTAAGTCTGGTATGGCTTGTAACAGTTGTGGTGGATAGTCATCCGACTGATCAGGTGCCGAGGCGCGTAACTGTTGTGGTGGAAGCCATATATGCGATTCAGCCAGGACATTTTGCAAGAGTGTGTCCTCAGAGAGGTTCCGGACAGTTCACGAAGGTACAGAGTCATCCACGATCAGTGGCATCAACCTGGGAGGCAAAGCCTCATCTGCTCCATTCCTTCACCAAACCACCCACACCCACAGCAAATCAACCAAGGCCCAGGAGGGAGATTAAGAGTCAGACATGGTAGCCCAGCACTTCCGAGACAACAGGCTCATGTCTTTGCACTCACAGAGGAACCAGGCACAGGGAGCACCCAGATGATGTTATTGGCAGGTAACTGTTCTCTTTATGGTTATCCTGCTTATGTATTTGATAGATACAGGTGCATCCATACATTTATACTCTGAACGGTTTGTGTCATTACATGCTTTGCATGCTGAATCTTTACATGTTGTTGGATCTGTCTCTTCTCCTTTGGGTGTGAGAGGTCTGATAGTCAATCTCAGGACAGTTAAGAAATTGTTTATTACAGTATGATGGTAATGAAATAGAGATAGATTGTATTGTTCTTGGTTTGTCTGATTTTGAATGGAATTATCGGAATTGTTATGCTAACCAAGTACAGAGCTTACCGTATTGTCTGTTTCAGAAAAGTGGTGAGGTTCAGACCTGAGATTGGTGTGCTGGAGAGATGGAAGTTTTTATGGTAAGAGTTTCTTGTGGTAAGATTCTCTGATTTCTGTATTATCTATGACCCGACTTTTGCCAGGAAAGGAGCGGAGGGATTTATTGTTTATTGCAGTTGATGTTCTTAAAAGCTAGCCCGAACCTGGCTGATTTTTTCCAGTGGTTAGTGAATTTGCGGACGTTTTTCCTGGATGAGATTCCAGGACTACCTCCGTACCGTGAAATTGATTTCAAACATAGAACTGATGCCAGGTTATTCTGCAACGATTTCGAAAGAAAAAAATAAACACCTTTATCGAAATGGCACCAGTTGAACTGAAATGAGTTTGAAGGATCAGTTGGAAAGATTTACTGGCCATGGGATACATTCGACCCAGTGTTTCTCCTTGGGGAGCTCCAGTACTGTTTTTCAGAAAGCAAAGGACGGTTCAATGAAGATTGTGTATCGCACTACTGGCAACTTGAACAAGGCAACGGTAAAGAACAAATACACTTTGCCTCGTATTGATGATTTATTTGACCAGTTGGCAGGGATCCTTCTGTGTATTCCAAGATTGATCTGAGGATCTGGATGATCATCAGCTGAGAGTCTCAGGGATTCTGATATTCCGAAAAAACCTACGTTCAAGAAACCAGGTTATGGGCCACTATGAGTTTATAGTTTTTATGCCATTTGGGTCTTTACAAATGCTCCCAGCTTTGTTTATGGCTTTGATGAACCTTGTGTGGTTGTTCTGAAATATCTCGATGACTTCGTTCATAACTTTTTATTGATGGTTATTTTTGGTTATATTCAGAAAGAATTTGATTGAATCATTCTGAGCATTTTAGAGAACTGTGTTAAAGACTTTAAGAGCTGAGGAAATTGTATGCTAAAACTGTCGGAAATGTGAGTTTTGGTCTGTGAAACAGGTTGTTTTTTCTTGGGACATATTATATCCAGAAATGGTATAGCTGTTGATCCAAGTAAAGTCGACGGACAGTGGTGATCCTGTTGGTCGAGAACAACATCTGTTCCTGAGATACGTAGTTTCATGGGTCTGGCTGGGTATTATCGTCGATTCATTAAAGATTTTTCCGGTATTGCGAAACCGATTACTCAGTTGACTCAGAAAAATGCTCCATTCATCTGGTCTGAAACTTGTGAATCCAGTTTTATTGAGTTGAAGAAACAACTGACCAGTGCACCAGCCTTGACGATTCCTTCAGGTACTGGTGGTTTTACTGTTTATTGTGATGCATCTCATCGAGGTTTGGGATGTGTATTGATGCAGCGAGGGACCATGTGATTGCTTATGCCTACACAATAGTTGAAGTCCGCACTCACGAGAACCAGATATCCGATTCATGACCTTGATATTGGCTGCCATTGTATTTGGCTTTGAAGATTTGGCGATATTATCTGTAACCGGGGCGAACAGTTTGAAATTCTATTCTGAAATCACAAAGAGTCTGAAATATTTGTTTTTCATGAGTCAGAAATTGAATATGAGGACAACGGAAGATGGCTTGTTTTTGCTGAAAGACTTTGATTGTGAGATTAAAGTACTATTCCGGGAAGAATCGGAAATGCAGCAGCTGATGCATTGAGTCGAAAGAGTATGTTCCTTGTCCCCTTATCGACGATTGGTGTTATCAAATTTGATAGAAAACTGTTTGTCTTTCTGGATTGGTATTTGATACGAATTATCAGGCCTCTGCAACTTTATCATAATTTCATGTTGAACCAGATGTTACTTTTGAGGAATCAGAGAAGCTCAGAAGAAACTTGATCAGATTGATGCTAGAATTCAATTGTGAAAGTTCCCGGTCAGGTGCATGTGTCTGAATATCAGGTTCGAGATGATCTTCTTTATGTTCATAATCGCCTTGTAGTGACCTAATATTTCTGATGTGAGACCAACAAACTACATGACAGAGGCGGCATTGTAGTCGATTATAAGCATTCATCCTGGAGGGAGGAAGATGTACAATGATCTGAAGACTCGATTATTGGTGGACTGGGGGGGGGGGGAAATCAATGAAGTCTGATAGTTCTGATTTTTGTGTACTCGATGTCTTAATTGCCAACAGGTGAAAGGCTATGAAAGGAAGAAACTGCCTGGTTTGTTTACAGAGTTTATCAGTTCCAGAATGGAAATGGGATCATATTTCCATGGACTTCGTGACGAAGTTACCTCGATCTTCTAGAGGTTGCGATGTTATTTGGGTGATTATCGACAGATTAACGAAGGTCAGCGTTGTTTTATTCCTTATTCGTATTTTGATCCTTATAGACACGATCAGATGGCAGAGATTTATGTCGAGAAGTTGTCAGATTACATGGAGTGCCGAAGTCTATTGTATCAGGATCGTGATCCTCGATTAACATTCCATCATTTTTGGTACAGTTTACAGGAGTGCTTTAGGTACTCAGCTACATTTGAGCAACAAGCTCCTCCATCATCCACAAGACAGGACGGATAGTCTTGAGCGTACCAATTCAGACATATGGAAGACATTTTGAGAGCTGTAGTGCTGGATTTTTGGCACTTAGTTGGCCCCAAAGAATCACTACCACTTTGTGAATTCTCGTACAACAACAGCTATCAATCGAGTATTTGAGGATGGCTCCATTTGAAGACTCTGTATGGTAGAAGATTTAATGTTCGATCACCTCTTTTTCTGGGATGATATTTTGAAGTACTTGAGGTTGGGACCTGACATGATTCGAGATATGACTGATACAGGTGGAAGCTTATTCAGAAAAGAATGAAGACAGCTCAGGACAGACAAGCGAAGTTATGCCAATTATTCGACCGTTCGACCTTTGTCTTTTTGAACAGGGGGGGGATGATCGTTTGTATTTCTGAAGATTTCTCCGTTCAGAGGCACCGTACGATTTGGCAAGCGAGGGAAGTTGTCTCCATGCTACATTGGTCCGTATGAAATTCTGGAAAAAATAGGCAATCTTGCCTATCGACTAGCTCTTCACTCCGGCTTTATCTGGAATACATGATGTCTTTTATGTATCGATGCTTCGAAAATATCTTGCTGATGAATCTCATGTGCTTCAATCTGATGAGGCTGAACTCGACGAGGACTTTGAATTATTTCGAAAAGCCAATTCAGATTCTTGATTGTAAGGAGAAGCAACTTCGAACGAAGACTATTCCGCTTGTGAAAGTTCAGTGGAGTCGTCATGGTATTGAAGAAGCTACTTGGGAGACAGAATCAGATATGCGACAACGATTTCCAGAGATGTTTCAATGATGTGAGTCTCCTTTAGTCTTTCTGTTCTTTCTATTATATGATCTGTTGATACTACTTGAGATTTCGAGGTCGAAAATCGTGTCTTAGTGGGGGAGAATTGTAACGCCCGGAATTATTTAATTTTAATCCGAGAATAATTAATTTGGGAATATTTGGAGTTTTGATTTAAATTCTAATATTCCTTAAATTGATTAGGATTGAAATTGAATGAAATAGGAAGTTGAGGACCAAATTGCAATTTTTGAATAGTTGAGGGGCTAAAGTGCAATTATTAATGAATTTATCAGAATTGTAAAGGAATACTCAGCATGTACACGTGTGACACAACACACATTCCATCAGATTTTTCAGAGGCAAGAATCGAGAGCAAGAACCAAAGAAATCCCAAAATTTCTTCATCATCTTTCCAATTGACATATCTTGAGTTCTGATTATCCGATTTTGATTCCAAAAGATGTTCTGGAATCCTTGCAACGAGACCTTCAAATTGATGTAAGTTTTCTCTTAGTTCATCAGGGTTTGAGAATTCGAAAATTGGTAGTTATCAGATTTGTGTTGTGAGTTGAGGTTGATGAGCTTCTAAACTTGTTTTATTGAAGTTGGGTTGAGGAATGATTGTTGTATCATGTTCTTATGATTTCCCAGCTATGATTCGATTTATATACCTGCTGATATGTTGAGGATTATGTTGGTTTTGAAGCTTATACAACTGATATTGTTATAGTTGCGTTCGGGATTGCCGAGTTTATACCGATATGCCGACGAACTTTTGATTTGAAGTGTTTTGCTATCTTATGTTTGGGCTGATATTGAGATGAGCTTAAGCTGATGTTCTTTGGCAATTATGTTGTTGTTTCAGCTTATAAACAGGACACATCGAGCTTGAGAACATCGCCTCCAAAATCGATAGAAGAAAGAACGAGGTTGGTAGCATTTTGCCTTGAAGTTTGGGTTGAAACTTGAGCAGATTTTGAGATAGGCTTATGGTTGATCTTGTACAGATTTTGACAAGTTAGAAGACACCATACACATCACATTTGAAAGGTAAAAGTGGATTACTACTTGAATGAGATTATAACTCGAGATGGTTTGTATCGAGTTCCCTAAATCACATACTTATTTGCTTAATTGCTTTCTATGCTCTTCTATGATTTATTTAATGAGTATTAGATGTTAATGAATGCTCTTGTGATGATATATATTGCATTCATCTTGAAAGACTTATTCTTTGATTTTGAAATGAACGGAAACGTTCGAATAGACGATTTGAGGGATTATATATGTATGGCCTGAGTGGTTGACGTAGCCTAGCGTCTGAAATGCATATGTAGTGGCTTCAAAGTCTAGAGAAGTAAGATAAGTAGCCCCACCTCGATTGGGAGAGTCGTTGGTTAGCTATGATATCTTTTTCTCGGGATCCCAACCGACGAGATAAGAGATGAACCTTGTTTTAAAACATGCATTGTCTTTATTTATATCATGAGCTTGATATATGTTTTATATGCATGTTTAGTTGCTTTTACTGGGAAATGTATTTCTCATCGGAGTTATCCGGCTATTGTTGTGTTGTATGTGTCATGGCATGTGTGCATCACAACAGATGGGGCAGGAGTTGGTCTGAGATGACATTGATAGCTCGGGAGAGAGATGTAGCAAGTGTGGTCTCGGGTTTATAAGATAAAGAATTGTATAGTGATAGCATCAAACATAGCAAGAACTTAAGACTTGAAGTTGTTTATGCTATGTTGAATAGCTTGTAGTTTCTTTTATCCCTTAAGCTATTCATTTGATGTAATACATGTATGATTTGATGATAGGAACTTGGTATATGAAAGTATGCATGTTCTCAGAATTTATAATATGTTTAGACTCGAATTTTGTTGGTTGATTCATGCCATTGTTCCAAGCTTGACAGCAGAAAATGTCTTCTGGTGTTTTCTGGAAATGGTGCCCACTCGATCGGGTGAAGTTCTCCTGTAGTAGCCCGTACCCTAATTGAGTAATTAAAGGATTAATGCTAATTAATTGAATTGGGTATTGGACGGATCGGAAGCTCCGAAGGCACGATCGGAAGCTCCGAACAGGATCGGAAGCTCCGATGAGCGATCGGAGGCACCGATGTTATTATGTCAGGCATGACGTGTGGTTGGATCGGAAGCTCCGATCAGGACCGGAAGCTCCGATCACCCCTATCCGGAGTCATCAAGTGGATATTTTGACACGTGGCAGATCAGGATCTTCGGAAGCTCCGATGACAGGATCGGACGTTCCGATCGAGGTTCGGATGTTCCGATCATTGTCTATAAATAGAAGGCCGAGACTTCACTTTCATTTGCCAATTCCGAGTTCTCCTTTCCTTTCTAGTCCTTTTGGAGCTGTTCTGGTTTTCTTAGGCTTGGTCCGGAGGTCGGAGAGGCGTTCGGTAGTCGTAGCGGAGTTGTGCCCAAGTTCTGGAGGCATCGACATCAAAGGGCTAACGACGGACGAAGGTATAGCTTTTGCTTCCTATAAATATTTAGGAGTATGCAATAGCTTAGTTAAGGCTTTTAGAGCACTTTAATGATAGTAGTATCATTTGGCAGTGTAGAGCAGACTATAGGCGTGGACCTAGAGTTGGTAGAGCTTGCACTGTATTGAGGTACGAAAGTACTGTTCGAGATATCCTGACTGAGTATGCATGTATTATGTGACTGCATGATTTATATGCCATGATATTATGCTGCATTCATTTGCATCTTGCTGTATCTCCTTCGAGATGTCTGTTAGTAGGGTTGTACCCTATCCTGTTAGTGGATGAACTTCCATCGATTTGGGTCCGGCGTTTCCACGGTTATCTCGGTATGGGAGCCACCTCCTGAAGCGACGGCACAGCGTGCTACATACCAGGGCCCGGTCTGTCTCTGTTATCTGATCCTTGACCTCGAGTCTATAGGGAGTTCACTTTGCATGCATGTATACTCATACTCTCGCACTGAGCGTTTTATGCTCACGTCTCGTACTCTGTATTTTCTGGACACCCTATTCCATGGGGCAGGTTTGCGGTTGGACGAGGAGGGTGGATCCAGGAGGGGCTAGTCAGTGGTTGGCCAGCTGGAGCTTCGTCTAGGTTTTATTACTGTTGTTTGGGTTTATACAGCTATTCGATTTGGTTGTATATTATTGGATACTTACAGATTCCTTTACTTGGGATTGTATAATGTTATTGGTTTCCGCAGTTTTATTCTGATATCTGTTTAATTAAGTTAATTGCATGCATAAGTTCTGTTTAGTAGGTGATCCGGGTAAGGGTCACTACATCTCCGATCGAGCGAGTCCCTTAAATTGAAGGCAGAAAATCGAGCATTTTAAGCTCGCTCGATCGGTAGGTTTTGACCGATCGAGCGAGACCAAAAATGTGCAGACCCGAGAGCATGATTTAATTGCTCGCTCGATCGGCTGACTTTGCCAGATCGAGCGAGGCTCTGAATTTTTTTAAAAAAAATTTCTGCTCTTTATTTATTATTCTTTAATTGTTTGATTAAATGTTTAATTAATCATTAGCTGCCCTAAAACGAGATTAACAACCCGAGGTCCCCACAATATCTATACTCGTCTAAAAGCTGTTGTTGTAAGAAAACTCAACGAGAGACAATGAATCTTGACAAGTAGTGCCAAAGTCAAGCACCACTGCTCGTAACATATCCTCCAGAGTCTGAATCGTCCGCTCAGACTGATCGTCGGTCTGAGGATGATAAGCTGAACTCAAGTGCAAACGAGTACCAAGAGCTTCCTATAGACTATGCCAGAATTGAGAAGTAAACCAAGGATCTCGGTCTGAAACAATCGATCTCGGCACACCGTGCAATCTGACAATCTCTTTAGCATACAACTCGGCCATCTGATCATGGCGGTACGTCATCCAATAAGGAATGAAGCAAGCAAACTTCGTCAACCTATCAATCACTACCCAAATTGCATCGCATCCTCGAACCGATCGGGGTAGTTTCGTGACAAAATTCATCGAAATGTGATCCCACTTCCATTCTGGAATAGGCAGACTGTGCAGAAGCCCACCTGGTCTCTTTCTCTCGGCTTTAACCTGCTGACAGTTCAAACAATGGGATACAAACCTCACCACATCCTTCTTTAACTTCTTCCACCAGAACTGACTCTTCAAGTCGTTATACATCTTTCGGCCTCCGGGATGAACACTGAACCGACTACAATGTGCCTGTAAGGCTCTGAAATTAATTATTTCATGATTAGCATAATTGAATATTAATCATTTTGGAATTAGTGGAAATTATTTTGAGGTAGGACTGAATCGATTTAATTGGGAGTTCAGGGAACAAAGTGCAAAATGAGATTTTTATTATTATTATCCTTGCAAGTGGACTCCCCATCACATCACTTCACTTCCCTCTCCTCCCTCTCCATTTTCATACGTACTGAAGCGGAAGCCATGACCAATTTCTTCAAGCTTTTGCTCCGTCCGATTCGCACGATCCGACCGTTAGATTTCAGATTCGAGTTGAGATTCACGATCACTGCAACGAAGGCTTCATTTGGACGTAAGTTTTGCTACGATCCACGAACTTTGATTTTTGTTGGGTAGTCAGAATTTGATAATTTTCGGGTATATTGTGCTTGAGCTAGCATAGACCGTGTATTCGAAGTCGGTTCGGAAAAAGGTCGAAGTTTGGATTTTATATGAATTTTTAGGCTTAAATTCGAAAATGGGTCTTTGGATTTTGTTGGATTTTGTTGTGTTTTGATGGATTGGAAGATGATATGAGTTGTTTGGAATGGTTTGATGATGTTTAGGATTTTTGGTTTGACCGTTTATAGCCGTTATGCCGTCGAAATCGAGTTTTGGATTATTGGTTGTTTGTTTCGGTTTGATTTCCGGAATTGTTTGAGTTGATGAATTGACATCGAATCTGTATAATCTTCATTTTCAGATTTGGGTTGAGGTTTGGATTTGGATCGAACTTGGGAGTTGAATCGATTCAGAATTGAAGAACGGTATAGTATTGAACTTCTTGAGATGGCTCGACTGGTTTTGATTTGATATTGATTGAGTTTCTTTGCTTCAATTGTTTTGATTCGATTGATTATTTATTTGAGTTCGTTGTTATTTTCAGATTGAATCCTCGACGAACTTGAAAGGTAAAAAGACGACGATTGAATGAACGGGACGATTAACTCGAATTTGAATTAATTCGAGTGCCCGAAAGAAATCACATACTCGTATGCTTTTCGAATTATTTGATTTTAAATGGAATTAGTTTAGTTTCATTTGCATACATCTTGAGCCAAAGATTCGATTCGTTTTGAATTTAGACGATTTAGGGAGCTATATTGAAGTGACTTTGGATTTCGAGTTTTTCCAATTGCTAGAATGCTTCTTATAGTTGCTCTGAAGTCTAGGGGTCTGAGTTGAGCGACATCCACCCCGAATGGGT
Organism: Henckelia pumila; assembly: GCF_033568475.1. Classification (NCBI taxonomy): domain Eukaryota; kingdom Viridiplantae; phylum Streptophyta; class Magnoliopsida; order Lamiales; family Gesneriaceae; genus Henckelia; species Henckelia pumila. Next base: position 136,370,036 of record NC_133123.1, on the reverse strand, counting down.
GTGTCGGTGAGTTGTTCGTGAAAACTTGGCCCTGGGATCCCAACCGAGTACCGATTGATATTCGATTATCCGATTAGATAATCCCGAGTTTTGAAGTCATGCATTGCATTTTAATGCATTTCGAGTTGATAGCTGATATGCCTTTTTGAATTAATTGGCTCGTTGTTTTATATAACATGAATTGTTATATTATTTGAAATTGCTTTATTTGTCTCTTTTACTGGGAATTATATTCTCACCGGATTATCCGGCTGTCGTTTTGTTTGTATGTGTACTTGACGGCAGGTGGGGTAGGATCGTGTCAGAAGATACATGACTAGATCGAGTTGGAAGTGATAGAGTGAGACACCGTCTAGAAGTTTGTTCTTTTAGCAATCTTGCATTATAGGGTTGATGAAATTTCATGTCTTGATTTATGTATAGGAAACTCGAATTTATTTGATTTGTCGAATGACCTTATCGTCAAACTTCTTATTGTATTTTTTTTTTTGGGCAGAACTTAAAATATTTTATGTCCCAAATTTTGATATTTATGCATTCTTGAGTTTAGAATAGATCGAAATTGATCTTGGTTGATTTTTTCCAGCATTTCCAGGTTTCTGTTCGTTTGGCCTGCGCGCGAGCGAGGCTGGACCTCGCGCGCGCGCGGCTATCCTGGAGGGGCTCTGATAGTTTTGCCCGCGTGCACGCGAGTACTCCCCTCGCGCGGGCGCGAGCAATTCCGCGAGCCTCTGGACCTTTTGCCTGCGCGCGCGTGAGGAGAAAGCTCGCGCGGGCGCGAGGCAATCCTTTAAAAAAATTGATTCGATTTTTCTGCGGCTCTTCGTGATTGATTGTGTTTAATTATTCGAGATTAGATGATTAGTAACGGGGTCTCACATTAATTCAATGCCAATACTGCTGCAACTGCTGCTGCAACTCTCGCATCTCAGATGGAGCTAATCGGTACGGTGCTCGGGAAATCGGCGCTGTCCCTGGCAACAAGTCAATGCCAAACTCTATCTCTCGCATAGGTGGTAACCCTGGAATCTCGTCGGGAAACACATCCGGGAACTTACTGACTACTGGTATCTCCTCCATGTCCGGACCCTCTAAGGATGCATCAATCGCATAGATCAGGTAGCCTTCCCCGCCAGACTCTGAAGCACGTCGGGCTTTCAGAGCAGAAACCACTGGCATCGGGGGTCGCACTTCCTCACCATAGAAATACCAAGCATCCTCAGCCTCGGGGCGAAACTGGAAAAATCTCTGGTAGCAATCCACTACCGCTCGATACGAAGTCAAAAGATCAATTCCGATGATACCATCAAAGTCATCCATCGCTAAAACCATCAGGTTAGCGCTCAATAGATGTCCCTCAAATCCCAAAATACAACCCAAAACAAGACGCTTAGCTAAGACTTCTTGACCCATCGGAGTCGAAACCGCTAACAAGACGTCTAAGGAAACAAAAGGTAATTTATGCCTCTTAACAAACCGAGCTGATATGAATGAATGCGAAGCACCGGTATCGATCAAAAGATAATCAAGAAAACCGCACAAACTAAAAGTACCTGCAATCATGTTCTCACTGTCTGTCTGAGCCTGCTCCTGGTTCAGCGCAAACACCTGCCCCTGAGCACGCGGGCGCGATGACTGTCCTCTCGAAGAAGACTGAGAATGATGTCGCTGCGATGGCTGCGACTGCTGACGCTGCTGCGGCGAAGGCTGCTGCTGATACCGCGGTGGCTGATAGATAGTGGTCTGAGAACCACCAACACTCCCCGAACCACTCACTGTACCGGCCAAAGTGGGACAATCTCTCTTCATGTGACCCTCCTGGCTGCACTAAAAACAAACACCAGTGATATGAGGACACGGTCCTGAGTGATGCTTCCGTTTGCACTGACGACAACGTCGTGAATCACCAAAACGATGAACACCGCCAGATCCGGAAGAACAAGAAGAAGAAGTACCACCCTGTCTCTTAAAAGACTGGGCCCTTGGACCCAAAGAGCTAGATGGTCTGGATGCAGAAGATCCGAAAGTCCTGTTCCTCTGCAGACTGTCCTCTGCCTGGTGACAATTGTTCACCAAATTCTCGAAGTTCCTCTCTTTGCCCATGGCAACCAACTGATGAATGTCAGGGTTAAGGCCCTGAAGAAATAGATCGTGCATTGTCTCTGAGCTACTCGCAATATGGGGACTGAAAGAAAGAAGCTCAAAGAATTTCTACTGGTACTCATCAATGGTCATAGTACCCTGTCGCAAACTCAGCAACTCGCTCGCCTTCGTCTAACGCAAAGCTGGAGGAAAGTAATGCTTCTCGAAGGAAGACTTAAACTCAGCCCAAGTAGCGGTACCCCTGGCGGCAATAAACGGAGTAGAAGTAGCTCTCCACCACCTCTTTGCATTTCCCTCTAGAACAAAAGCTAAAGTCTCCATCTTCTGGACTTCAGTACACTGATACTCCCGAAAACAACTCTCCATACGCTCCAACCAGTCCTCAGCAACTGCAGGAGCCTCGCCACCCACCAATGGCTTAGGAGCCATCTGAAGAAACAGGTTCGTACTAAAACGCCTATGATCCTCATGATGATGTCTATGGTGATGTCTCCTTGGTGGATCACCCCAACAACCATCGCTAGCCTGACTCTCGTAATCATCATCTGCCATCTGTCAATAACAACAGACAACTCTTAAAATCCGTTTTACTAATTCCCAGTTGCAATGCGCTCTGATACCAATGAATGTAGCGACCCTATCCGGATCTACTACCTAATCAGAGTGATTAGCGCAAGCAACAATAATTAAAGCGTTAAATAACGAATAATTCCAAAGTACAACAAATCCAATCGGCAGAATACAACCGACGATAGAAACAGTGTATAATTATTTATACAACCAAATCGAAATTAGGGTATCGGAATCCCTAACAAACTACCTCTGCATGGTAGCAACCTCAACCCTGCTGGGAACCACCGAAACCGTCCAGCCTCAGACCTGACCCGCCACAAGGTGTCCCAAATATAAATATAAATATGAGCATGCACATGACTTTAAAAATCAGGGTTAAATCACTTTACTCATGGCGCCTGGAATACACAGTAACGGACAAGAGAGCGACTCCGCGTGGTACTCGTATATTCCCAAGACACGAATCCTCAGGAAGAATCGCCTCGACTGATGGAAACTGTCATGACTCACATCATACCCGATGCAGTCTCCGTAAAAACATATGCATGTGCTAAAAACAGTAAAACATAGCCAATACAGCACATACATCATGCATCACACACATATGTATAAATATTATGCCGGCTATCTCGGTCAGTACTTACGTACCTCTAACACTGCAGGTCAACTCCTAGCACACTCATCTAGGTCCAAAGCCTACAAGTCTGCTCTACTGCGTCTACACATGCAAAAGTCCATGCATCACTATAAACGCTCTAAAAGCCTTAACTAAGCTATTTCATACTCCTAAATATTTTTAGGAAGCCAAATTATACCTTCGTCCGTCGTCAGCCCGCTGGTGTAGAATCGCCTCAAAACTTAGGCACACCTCCGCTACGACGCCGGGATCGCTAGGCAACTTCCGGATTCCCAATAGGATGCCTAGAACTCCGTAGATCTAAGTAAGAAGGTTCGAAAACCAGAGGAAAGGAGGGAAAATCGGTGCACAGAATGAGGGCTCGGACCCCTTATTTATAGACGGCGATCGGAACGTCCGATCCCTCATCGGAACGTCCGATCGCGAACGGAGCGTCCGATCGTGACATCGGAACGTCCGATGTCACCTCACGTGCATAAGCAGTGACGTCATCTTGCTGACGTCGGTGATGACGCCAGCCCTAGCCAGAACGGAACGTACGATCCTCCAACGAAACGTCCGATCCAGATCGAAGCTTTCGATCTGTGCTTTGGAGCTTCCGATCCACTTTGGATAATTTTAGGCAAAATTTAGTAATTAATTTCCTTAATTACCTTGATTAATTGCGGGTCACTACAACCAAAGCTGTTTTGATTGAAGCCAAACCGACATATGTACCTGAGAATTGAAGATTTTGAGTTCTATAGCAGATTTTTGAGAGATTCTTATCGTCGTGGAGCCAATCGATTTCTCATCTAAATCTAGAGAAAGCTCTTGTATCTGAACCAAATCTTATGAGATCAGTTTGTTTGGCAATAAAAAGAGATCGACCAGAGCTTCAGTAATTCTTATTTCCTCTGTACTAATGATCTTCAGTGCATTGAATTTTCTTATCTAGATTCTTGAGGTATTCTTATATTCATAAGAAATCTGTGATAGCTCAGTCATGGTAGAAAATGGAGCAGTTCAAGGATCAACATCCTTTTCGTGATATTGATATGGCAGTGATCTTATTGCTGTTAGATCGGGCATCTTTATCTCCAGTGAAATTTTCGAAGTCTTTTTGTTGAACTGAGAAGTCAGAGTATGAGTTTCGCAACCGAACTGATTTTGAGATTGAGGTACAGATTGGATATGATGTAGAATCTGATGGTGAATTACAGTATGATCTGAAGTAGAACAGTGCAGCGACTGAAGTTGGAACAGAATGATGTATTATTATTTTATCTACTACCGTTATTCTCTTGAGCCGATGGATCTGTTCTTATTTTAGCTACTATCCTTGACTTCACCGACCGATGAATGTTGCACTCCTGATTTAGAGTCTAGAACAAATAGGAAATCTATCAGAATTCTTTTATCCGAACTGAACCAGAATTGATTTAGAAGATGGAGATAGCGCAGAAAACAGATTTCAATTGAAGAATTTATTAAAGAAGAGTCAGTACTGGACACAAGTTGGGTTTCAGGACAGTGACAATACCTCAGTTTTGAGTAATTGTTTTGTCGTTCAGAGATTTTGATTGAGACAGAGTACCTTGATATTTGCACTTTGGACTTATGCATTATTCTCTCAGACGACCGAAAGATGTTTAGAGGATTAAAGAACCGACTGTCTATGGTACAGCTATTGTCAGATTGTAAAGAAGATTATTTTTTGACGATTACTTTCCGAAGCTATCGTTCAGTCGGGAAATTAGTAGTCAGCTGAACTATTAGACCGATTATAGAATCTGCTACTGTTTTTTCGTATGGAATGAACTCCAGACTCGACCCAATGTTGACAAGTTGGTCAAAAAGAGTTTCAGATTGTTTTAATCTGTCGCCGTTTTATCCGTGCAAAATGGAATTGGGAGCATTCGACATGTGGTCACGGAGGTATAGAACTGTTTGATTTGGAGATGCTATCTGACTATAATCGAGATATGACTGTAGTCGGCTTCTGTTTCCATACAGAATGGATTTCAGACACGACAATATGTTTGGAATTGTTGTCAGGAGAATTTTCAGATAGTTAACTTGTCAAGGTCTGTCCTCTCAGAATGAGATTTTGAGTTAACTTGGGATCAGATTTGATTCGAGATTTGATAGACGAATGTAGTTTTCCTATCTAAGATAAAGATGACTTGAGAAGAAGAATAAACGAATTACTCGGATTCCGACGCAGATCTCTGTACTTATGTTCAGGGAGGCCGAGTAATTAAGAATATTCCTCCTTTTAGAGGTTGTGGCAGTAATAATAAGAGAGAAAACTGTCTCGATGAAACTCTCAAGCTCCTTTGAGATTCTAAAGGATTTAGGCGATCTCGCCTACTGACTTTTACTTCTTCAATTCTCCTTGTTTTCCACTAATTTAATCTTCCATATTCTTTGGGTATTCTCGACGGGCTTCACATCTTTTGTTGCCGATTCACATTTTTTTCTTGTTGTTGAGACGAAAATTGATGTGTCGCCAGTTTTGTTTGAGACAACTGATTCAGAGTTGACCGATTATAGTTGCAGCTTCTTAGCGGAACCGTTTCAGATGAGTTGTGCAGTTAAGCCGATACGGATTTAAAGAAACGGTGCAGGAAGCGGAGTTTGATTAGAACCGCGATTTCAGAGTTGTTTTGGGAGAAGAGTTATTTTAGCAGTCTTCAAACTCTATCTTGTTTTCTATGAGATGGAACTGCTTTGATTTCGAGGACGAAATCGATTCTTAGAGGGGAGAATTGTAAGGCCCTGAAATTAATTATTTCATGATTAGCATAATTGAATATTAATCATTTTGGAATTAGTGGAAATTATTTTGAGGTGGGACTGAATCGATTTAATTGGGAGTTCAGGGAACAAAGTGCAAAATGAGATTTTTATTATTATTATCCTTTCAAGTGGACTCCCCATCACATCACTTCACATCCCTCTCCTCCCTCTCCATTTTCGTACGTACTGAAGCGGAAGCCATGACTGATTTCTTCAAGCTTTTGCTCCGTCCGATTCGCACGATCCGACCGTTAGATTTCAGATTCGAGTTGAGATTCACGATCACTGCAACGAAGGCTTCATTTGGACGTAAGTTTTGCTACGATCCACGAAATTTGATTTTTTTTGGGTAGTCAGAATTTGATAATTTTCGGGTATATTGTGCTTGAGCTAGCATAGACCGTGTATTCGAAGTCGGTTCAGAAAAAGGTCGAAGTTAGGATTTTGTTGGATTTTGTTGTGTTTTGATGGATTGGAAGATGATATGAGTTGTTTGGAATGGTTTGATGATGTTGAGGATTTTTGGTTTGACCGTTTATAGCCGTTATGCCGTCGAAATCGAGTTTTGGATTATCGGTTGTTTGTTTCGGTTTGATTTCCGAAATTGTTTGAGTTGATGAATTGACATCGAATCTGTATAATCTTCATTTTCAGATTTGGGTTGAAGTTTAGGATTTGGATCGAACTTGGGAGTTGAATCGATTCAGAATTGAAGAACCGTATAGTATTGAACTTCTTGAGATGGCTCGACTGGTTTTGATTCGATATTGATTGAATTTCTTTGCTTCGATTGTTTTGATTCGATTGATTATTTATTTGAGTTCGTTGTTATTTTCAGATTGAATCCTTGACGAACTTGAAAGGTAAAAAGACGACGATTGAATGAACGGGACGATTAACTCGAATTTGAATTAATTCGAGTGCCCGAAAGAAATCACATACTCGTATGCTTTTCGAATTATTTGATTTTAAATGGAATGAGTTTAGTTTCATTTGCATACATCTTGAGCCAAAGATTCGATTCGTTTTGAATTTAGACGATTTAGGGAGCTATATTGAAGTGGCTTTGGATTTCGAGTTTTTCCAATTGCTAAAATGCTTCTTATAGTTGCTCTGAAGTCTAGGGGTCTGAGTTGAGCGACATCCACCCCGAATGGGTGTGTCGGTGAGTTGTTCGTGAAAACTTGGCCCTGGGATCCCAACCGAGTACCGATTGATATTCGATTATCCGATTAGATAATCCCGAGTTTTGAAGTCATGCATTGCATTTTAATGCATTTTGAGTTGATAGCTGATATGCCTTTTTGAATTAATTGGCTCGTTGTTTTATATAACATGAATTGTTATATTATTTGAAATTGCTTTATTTGTCTCTTTTACTGGGAATTATATTCTCACCGGATTATCCGGCTGTCGTTTTGTTTGTATGTGTACTTGACGGCAGGTGGGGCAGGATCATGTCAGAAGATACATGACTAGATCGAGTTGGAAGTGATAGAGTGAGACACCGTCTAGAAGTTTGTTCTTTTAGCAATCTTGCATTATAGGGTTGATGAAATTTCATGTCTTGATTTGTGTCTAGGAAACTCGAATTTATTTGATTTGTCGAATGACCCTATCGTCAAAATTCTTATTGTATTTTTTTTTGGACAGAACATAGAATATTGTATGTCCCAAATTTTGATATTTATGCATTCTTGAGTTTAGAATAGATCGAAATTGATCTTGGTTGATTTTTTCCAGCGTTTCCAGGTTTCTGTTCATTTGGCCTGCGCGCGGGCGAGGCTGGACCTCGTGCGCGCGCGGCTAGCCTGGAGGGGCTCTGACAGTTTTGCTCGCGTGCGCGCAAGCACTCCCCTCGCGCGGGTGCGAGCAGTTCCACAAGCCTCTGGACCTTTTGCCTGCGCGCGCGCGAGGAGAAAGCTCGCGCGGGCGCGTTTCAATCCTTTAAAAAAATAAAAAAATTGATTCGATTTTTCCGCGGCTCTTTGTTATTGATTGTGTTTAATTATTCGAGATTAGATGATTAGTAACGGGGTCTCACAGTGCCTCTCTAAGAATACATTGTCTTAACTCATCAATCTCAGGCACAACAATACGGCTATTCACAAAAAACATCATCTCTGACCTGAAACTCAGACTTGTGTCCTGATCTCACCTTCTTTATCGACTTTTGAATACTCTCATCTGATTTCTGTGCTTCTCTGATCGACACAAACAACTCTGGCTTGGCCTGAATCGCACAAACTCTGATTGGATTTCTATCTGGCTCAAACTCCAACCCAGAAGTGCAACAGTCGTCGATCAACCGAGAAACACCGATCGTCGAAAGAGATAATGAGCAAAGCTTTCGAATCAAGGCATCGGCAGCTGCATTCGACTTACCTGGGTAATACTTAATCTCGCAGTCGAAGTCCTTCAATAAATCTAGCCATCTCCTCTGTCTCATATTCAACTCAGACTGTGAAAATAAGTACTTAAGACTCTTATGATAAAAAAAGATCTCAAAAGACTCACCGTACAAATAGTGACGCCAGATCTTCAAGGCAAAAACAATAGCAGCGAGTTCAAGATCATAAACTGGATAGCGAGTCTCGTGCGGTTTCAATGCCTCGACGCATATGCTATCACCTGCTTCCTCTGCATAAGAACACAACCCAGACCTAGATGAGAAGCATCGCAATAAATTGTGAAACCTCCAGAACCAGATGGAATAGAAAGAATCGGAGCACTGGTTAATCTCTTCTTCCTGGGTTACAAGTTCGAGTCCTGGGAAGGGCATGAAACTCTCCTTTTCAGGTGGAGAGAAGACCATGAGTATGGCTGGGCCAGAGCAGAGCCTGAGAGATGGCAGAGCAGAGTCCCAATCCATTACATAAAAGGGCGCCCTTTTTTATAATGGACAGGGATGATAAGAATTTGGATTTATGCCTGGAGATCCAAGTTCTATCCCTGGGGAGGGCATGAAACTCCCTTTCCAGGTGGGAGAAGGCCCATGAGTAGAAAATGGCTGGGCCGGCCCAGAGTAGAAGTGCCTGATGTGGCCAGAAAGCAGAGGGTGCGGGTCCAGTCCATTATAATAGGTGTATCTCAATTGGTGGAAGATTGTTGTATTTTTGGATTAATATTTGAAACAGATATGTGACCTATTCGTGTTTGTGCTATAAGAGCTGAGCCAGAACTGTTAATGAGAATCAAAGAAGCACAGAAAGAGGAACAAAATATTCAGAATTCTATTGCTATGGTCAGATCTGGTTATCAATCTGAATATCAGGTTAGTGCTGATGATGTTTTATATGTGAATAACAGACTTGTTGTTCCAGATGTTTCAGACTTGAAACAGCAGATATTGAAAGAGGCTCACAGCAAGTCGATTCAGTATTCATCCTGGTGGCAGGAAAATGTATAATGATCTGAAGACACAGTATTGGTGGAAACAAATGAAAGCAAATGTCACAGATTTTGTGTCTAAATGTTTGAATTGCCAACAGGTAAAAGCAGAAAGAAAGAAACCAGGTGGTCTATTGTAGAGTCTATCAGTTCCAGAATGGAAATGGGATCATATTTCCATGGATTTCGTTACACAGCTACCACGTTCATCCAGAGGGTGCGATGCCATTTGGGTGATTATCGATCGTTTGACGAAATCAGCATGTTTTATTCCATACAGAATGACGTACAGACATGATCAGATGGCAGAAATCTACGTCCGAGAAGTGGTAAGATTACATGGTGTGCCTAAATCTATTGTTTCAGATCGAGACCCTAGATTTACATCACACTTTTGGCATAGTTTGCAACAAGCTCTTGGTACTCACTTGCATCTGAGTACTGCTTATCATCCTCAAACAGACGGACAGTCAGAGCGGACTATCCAGACACTTGAGGATATGTTGAGAGCTGTAGTACTAGATTTTGGTACAAGTTGGCAAGATTCATTACCACTTGCAGAATTCTCTTATAATAACAGCTATTAGACGAGCATTGAGATGGCTCCTTTTGAAGCATTGTACGGAAAGAAATGCAGATCACCATTTTATTGGGATGATATCTCAGACGTACCAGATGTTGGGCCAGATATGATCCGAGAAATGACTGAAAAGGTGAAGCTTATTCAGAAAAGAATGAAAACAGCTCAGGACAGACAAGCAAAGTATGCAAATATCAGACGACGACCTCTATCTTTTGATCAGGGAGACAGAGTTTTCTTGAAGATTTCTCCGTTTAAAGGTACAGTCAGATTTGGCAAGAGAGAAAAGTTATCTCCACGTTTTATTGATCCATATGAGATTATCGAGAACATAGGCGATCTTGCTTATCGACTCGCTCTTCCTCGATCTTTGGCTGGTATTCATGACGTATTCCATGTCTCTATGCTGCGGAAGTATCAGCCTGATCCTTCCCATATTCTTCAGCCTAATGAAGCTGAACTTGACGAGACTCTCAGTAATTTTGAGCAGCCTATTCAGATTCTTGATCGCAAAGATAAACAGCTCAGAAACAAGACAATTCAGCTAGTCAAAGTTCAGTGGAGTCGACATGGCACTGAAGAAGCGACTTGGGAGACTGAGTCAGACATGAGACAGAGATTTCCAGAGTTGTTTCATTGATGTGAGTTCTTATTCTGCTTTATGTTATTTCTTTCTCTTATGTGTATACAGATTGTCTATACAGCTTGCTTATGATTTCGAGGATGAACTCATGCATGAGTGGGGGAGAAATGTATGGCCCGGAATTATTTAATTTTAATCCGAGAATATTTAATTTGGAAATATTTAGAGTTTAGAATTAAATTTTAATATTCTTAAATGAATAAGGATTGAAATTGAATTAAATCGTTTTTCCGGGGACTGAATTGCAAATAGCCAAAAGTTCAAGGACTAAAGTGCAAATATGCAATATATATCTAATTCTCTACTTGAATTATCTCTTTTTCACGTGGAAAACATCAAAAGAAAAGGGTAAAGAGGCAGTACATGACTGAAACCTTTGGACGCCATTTTTGTCCCGTTCAAGCTCCGATAACTTGTGCTCCGGTTGTCAGAAATTCCGAATAAATATATATCTGCGATCACCGCTCCGAGACCTTAGTTTTGGTACAAGTTTCATTCATCTTTCTCATACTTTATTTGTATGTTGAAGATGGAAATTTATGATTTTAAGATATAAGCATTTATGAGCTGTACCGATTACGTATTCGCAGACGGTTCGGAAAAATACTATCGTTCGGATTTTATATGATTTTAGCAAGAAAAATTCGAACCCTACCCTATCTGATTATGATGCTTTTGATGATATTGATATGAGATTATAAGTGATCTTGATTGTTGGATTGTTTTGGATATTGTTTGGATTGCCGGTTTGTAGCCGTTACGCCGTCTATTCGCAAAATGTCAAGACTTCGATATTATTGATTAAAAGGAGCATGGTTTGAGTTGCATCTGATCTTGTTAGTTATTTGATATGTTATTTCTCAGCTTTCATTCGAAGATTGACGACTCGAGAATCCCGATTCGAACCGAGAAGGAGTTGAAGCAAGGTTTAGCGCATTATATTTGAAATGAAGTTGAGAAGCTGAGCAGATTTTGACATGTTGTTGTTGATTGTATTTACAGATTTGAAGTACTTTCAGACTCGACATCGAAAGACATAAATGACAGCAAATCCAAATGGGATAGAACACTCGAAATAGCTATTGTTTCGAGTATTCCCTTGTTAATCACATACTTGGTTGAGTATGTATTTTATGTGATTAGATGCTTTGATTGCTTTACATGCTTATATGATTAGTTGTTCAAGATGTTTTAGAGCATTTAATACATACAGAACATGTTGCATTCACCTTGAACTCCAGCCTGAAAAGCAAAGAGGGTTGAAAAGCCTAGAGTGCATATGACGTTTGGAGGGCTGTAGTTGAGTGACACGGATTGTAGACTTACTTCCAGAGCCAGAAGACTCACTACAGTTGCATCAAAGTCAGAGGAAATAAAGTATTTAACTTCACCTCGATTGGGTGAGTTGGTGTTCGTTAAAGATTTTATTTCCTCGGGATCCCAAAGAACTTATATCCTATTGATATCAGCTTGATAGCCTCTTTTGCCATATGCATTGCATTCACGTTTATTATCTTGCGCTTTATGTTGTTTATACCGGGATTTTATTCTCACCAGACGTATCCGGCTATTGCTTTGTTTTGTATGTGTGCATGGCAATAGGTGGGGCAGGAGCTAGTCAAAAGAGACAGTGATGGCTCGAGATAGAGTTGTAGCATGTGAGGACACGGGTTTTAGCAGCACTACATATACTTTGAGTTGATGAACCATGTTAGAACAGATACAAGAATGTTGTATAAGTAGTTGAATATGTCTTAGCTTGTGTATGGAAGCTTATAAGATGTTATGAGATAGCATGTATCTTATTTGGTAGATTATACAAGAGATTATAGTTATTGTTTCTACCTTTGACAGCACTTTGTTAGCAGCAGATTTTTCCAGAATTGAAGCCCGCTCGATCGGGTGAAATTCACCGATCGAGCGAGCCATGTATTTTGCAGAACAGAGGAGTTGATATTCTTGGCCGCTCGATCGGCTGAAGTTCACCGATCGAGCGAGGCCAAGAATGTCCTGGACCCGAGAGCTTCGAGTTTGAGCTCGCTCGATCGGGCAACTTCTGCCAATCGAGCGAGACAGTGTATTTTAAAAAAAAAATAATTTTGTTTAGCTCTTGGTTCCTTAATTCTTTTAAGTACTTGATTAATTGTTAATTATAATAAATTGTCCTAAGATAAGATTAGCAACCCGGGTCCCCACAGTACACACTCGTCAAGGAATTCCCTCCAAGACTAGTTCTCATAGTAGAATACTCACCCTATATCTTTGGCACACCAGACGATATCAAGCCATCGATATCAAACCTGATATCTAATCCAAGGTCATACCCTGTTGTGACTGCTACCGAATCCCTAGACTGAGTAGCCTTCCCACCGCCAATCTTGAAGCACGAAGGCTCCTAGATAACCTCTGAAGTACAAGGACTCCCAGAGTAACACTGGCATAGGGTCGCGTCCCATCACGTCTAGTCATGGTCATAGTCCACAACTCTTGGCATATACTGGACCTGGTATCCCGATTAAAAACCATCATCACAAGCCTCAACCTAACAAAGGTCAGTCAGCCTACTGTTCTAAGAAAACAACCTAGAACAAAGTTCAAATGTTCTAAACCGAACAATACCCTTAATGCCCCTAGATGAGTCCACTCATCGCTGGCACTAACTTAGTCCACTGACTAACTAGGTCAATCCTAGGAAAAACGCCTAGACTAACCACAAGTCAAACAGTCACAGTCGGCCCACTCAAATCCCATGAGCTACAGCAGTTGAACACTAATCAACTAGAATCAAGCCAACCTCAGCAAAATCATGCAACCATCCACGAATTGCTGGATAAATAAAACATGTATCACTTATTTCAAGTTATGTACAATTCTCTTTATTACAATCTCATGTAATATATACAGTATTCAAAATACAATGAAATGTACAATCGAACTTGAAATGATACAACCAAAGTATGATGATTCATTACAACTGAAATACTTTTTACAACTACATCAATACAGTATTTAAAATCATCGTACTTGTCTTGTTTCTTGAGCATGAAGATTCTAATCAACACACGCATCGATACAAGCATACTTCCGACCAAGTCTCTCTACATGTCCTCCTACGAAGAACTCCGGAGAAATGGCAAATGATAGCTAACCAGCTATGCTCTGCGTCAGTGCATGTCAGTCGACCTCTTCTGCTCACGATCTACCATCAGCGTTCTTACTGTAACCAAATCATGCTTTTGAACATGAAGTTTCTCGTATGCCTACCAAAAGCATCGATACCAGCATAACGGCAAAACCATGTTCTGCATGAGGTTAAAGACCTCACGCTCGAAACCTGTCATGCTTTAGGCACTCGAGGCATTCTCTGGTGAAGGTCTATCTGACAATCTCTCCATCTACGACTGGAAAATCTTCAGAGTAGTGTCATCATGGTATGGACAATACAGATGCAAGCATCAAGTGCGACCCATCCAATGCTCTGCCACTGCCTCTGGCATCCGGTACTCAATCCAAAACTAGGATCCACATGAGTAGAAATCTTGAAAACTCGGACACGATCCATCCCTCCTGTCCGCACTTGCTGGTATCCCATAAGCCAAATCTTCAGAAATCTTGCCGATGATGATAGTCTCTGGGCAAACTAATCGCCGCATCATCACCTCTTCCAAGGTCTCATCCATCCTATAAGGATAACCCAAAGTCTCTTTACTATATCCCAAGTCTCTTGCATGCATATGCTCTGATACCAATAAATGTAGCGACCCTACCCGGATCCGCTATCTAATCAGAGTTTAAGAGCATAATTAAACATGCATTAAATAAATCGCTGCGAAAGACTTAAATAAAACCAGACCGGCAGAATACAATCGGTTAAACCAATTCGATTTATACAACCAAATTGAATAAATAGCCTAAAGGCAAAACCTACAGCTAATCCTGTTGTCTTCACTGGTCACTGGCTACTCCAAGCTCCTGGCGCTCAATCTTGCACCTACACCTGCCCCATCGAATGGGGTGTCCAGATACACAGAAAATATTGGACGTGAGCTCTAAGCTCAATATGAAAGCACTGGGTAAAACATACAATTATGATGCATGCAAATGATAGGGTATCTATATCTGGGATAACTGTATATAACTGCTCAGTAATGGCGCCTAGGACATGAGTGGTACAACCTGGGGAGTAAACCCTGTCGACACTGCTCATTCCTATAGGACGTGGACTGTGTTTCCCCAGATGCTAATCACCCATGACCCGTCAGTCACTGGGCCCTAGACATCAACCGTCCATACAGAGCTGAGCGGCCCTACATGGCTCATCTCACAAGATGGACAGGCACAATATGATATGCACATCCTGCATAATAATATGACACACAAATGCAACATATAAGCATGCAAAACCCGCTGGCTATCTCAGTCTGTACTTGCGTACCTTTCTATAGGCAGTTTCTAGCAGTCCCACTCTAGGTTCCAAGCCTATCATCAACTCTACAATGCAAATACCCATGCATCATTATTTAAGATCTAAAAGCCTTAATTAAGCTATTGCATAATCCTAAATAATTTAAGGAGACCATAGCTATACCTGCGTTCGTCGTCAGCCCGCTGATGACAATTGCCTCAAAACTTAGGCACATCTTCGCCTCGACGTCGGGATCGCTATGCCACTTCCGGATTCCCAATAGGATGCCTAGAACTCCCTAGATCTGAGTTAGAAGGCCTAGGAATTGAGAGAGGAAAAGGAGAGGTGCGTGTTGAAAATGAAATTTCGGACCTCTATTTATAGGCGAAGTTCGGGCGGTCCGAACTCGACTTCGGATCCTCCGAACTGGTTTGGATCCCCCGTTCCTGACTTCGGAGCCTCCGTTCCTGTTCGGAGCCTCCGATCCTGACTTCGGATCCTCTGAAGTCCCATCAATGATGTCACCCATGACGCATTATCTTTGGAGCCTCCGATCCGAGTTCGGATCCTCCGATCTTTGGTTCGGATCCTACGATCCAGTTCGGATCCTCCTAACCCGGTTCGGAGCCTCCGAACCATCCGAACCCTTGGAACCTTCCCGACCATTTTTGAGTGTCCTGAATCCATTTCTGGACTCCGTTAACCCATTTGGAATTTCCTTAATCATGTTTTACTTAATCTAAACATGATTACATGATTAATTAATCATTAATCGTTAATTCTGGATACGGGTCATTACAGTCATGCTCGCTCGAGCGAGTGAAGCAAGCCCAAAAATCCTTCGGAACAGATTCTTGCTTGCTCGAGCGAGACTTGCGCTGGCTCGAGCAAGCGGAGCATGCAGAATTTGTATTTTTGGAAACTCTTGCTCGGATTGGATGCTGTCTTTTGAAGACTCTTGGGCATATAAATACAAATCTAATCATCAGATTAAAGGGTTCCAACACGCAAAGAATGCGGAGAGGGTGGCTACTGCAACTTGGGAGAGAAAATTCCTCGTTTCTTCTTCTTTTCTTATTTTTATTTTTAGTTCATGATTAAAACATTTTTTGAATCATGATTTTGATTCGCGAGTAGTTTTTCTTTCGATCAAGGGCACCTGATTGGGCCAGACAAATTTATGTAAAAAACTTGGATGTTTGTTTGTGATGCGATCATGGATAGCTCGCATGTTGATCAAGTGATTAAGGATCCGTTGGAGATGCCAAGAGGATCGATTACGAGAGGACGAGCTAAGAAATTCAAAGATGCGCTTCAATCGTTGATAATGGACATTGGAATGCTTGAAGATCATTTTGAGAGATGTTATAATGCTATTGAAGGCCAAAAAGATCAAGAAAATGAAGGATTTTCACGACAAGACAACGCTCCAACGCTTCAAAACAGGCGCTCCAGCGCCAAACCTTCGTATTTTGAAGCGCCCCAGCGCTAGTCCATCGGAGCTCCAGCTCTGTACGGAGCGCTCCAGCGCTGACGTCCTAGCGCTCCAGCGCTACCGCACTTACACACAGTACGACATGTAGTGTGTGTTTTCGGATTTATGAGTATTTATGATATTCTTTTCTATTTTTGAGAGTTTATTCCTACTAGGAAACTTTTAGGAGATATCTTTGATATCTTTAGCTATATTTTGAATTATTTTACGATATCTTTTATTATTTTGTAGTTGTATTATTAATACAACATATACATTCATTATTAAATATAACAATTAAGATTTCAGATTATTGATTATTCAATACAAAATTCTCTCTAGAATTTTATTAAGCTTTTGCTTACCCAAAAAATCAAACTTATCAAAGTTTTCAACTTTGTGGCGTTTGTCGATTGATTATCCTCGTGGGTTGTCAGAAACAGGTTTTCTGAAGGTCCCGTTGTGATCAATTGTTTTCTTCGTGATTACTGTTGCTAGTTTCGTTGTAAGCTAGAGGTGGTTAATCCAAAACTTTTTACTTGTTTTCAAGATTGGGCAATTTCTTGATTTTTTTTGTTATTGGATTGAGGGTACGATTTTAATATAGTCGTGTTTGCCTTCCATACATTAAGAATTCATATCATTTGGTATCAAAGCAAAGGTTTTGAATCAAGTAAGTATATATCTTCATCTATCTCTGTTCTTCGCGTTCTTCTTACCCGTTCTTCATCGTTCTTCGTTGGAATATTTCCTTCGTCGAATTTTTGTGTCGTTTCTTTCAAAATTGTTATCCAAGTCTCGTGTCTTGTGCTACAAGTTATAAAAAAAAAAATCAATCAAAAAAAAAAATAGAAAGGATCGAAAGCTTCAAAAAAAAAAAAGAAATATTGAAGAAGCAAGATAACTTGTTGTCAATTGTTCATCCTTGGGTTCAAGTCAAAATTCGAGTGTTCATAAATTTATTCATCTTGTTTTTGTCAGTCTTCGAGAGTCAATCTTCAAGTGTCTACAAGTTGTGAGCTTGAGAGTTTGATTCACTTTTACCAAGCAAAAGCCTACATAAATTCTGAGTGAAAAAAAAAAGAGTGATTGAGTGAATTCGTTTGGAGGGACTTGTGAGAACTTGTGTGAGGAATTTTATTACTAAATTTTTTCTTGCAGGTACGATGAGTTCAAATAGTCACAATTTTTCAAAGGAAGATTTGAGTACAATGATAAGGGAAGCAATGAGAGCGGAGTTGGAAACAATGCATGAAAGGATAAGTAAACTTGAATTTAGTGAGGATGATGAGAGTTTTGGTGAGAATTCGGGTAGGAATAGGCGAGGTCAAGACGATGGAAGAAATAGAAGAGAAGCAATGCGAGGGAGGTATACTGAAGGGGGTAGAGAAGATGGGAATATTAATGGGATTAAGATGAAAATTCCATCGTTTAATGGGAAATCTGATCCAGAGGCTTATTTGGAGTGGGAGATGAGAGTGGAGTCGGTGTTTGACTGCCACAACTACAACGATTCGAAAAAAATAAAGTTAGAAGTTGTTGAGTTTGTGGATTATGCTCTAATTTGGTGGGATCAACTGACTACATCTAGGAGGAGAAATCGTGAGAGACCTATTGAAACATGGGAGGAGATGAAGCAAATAATGAAGAAAAGGTTTGTTCCTAATTACTATTATCGTGATATGTTTAAGCGATTGCAGAATTTGAAGCAAGGCTCGAGAAGTGTAGAAGACTACTACAAGGAGTTGGAGATTACTATGATCCGGGCTAACATTGAGGAGGATAGTGAGGCAACAGTGGCTCGATTTCTGTGTGGTTTGAATAGAGATATTCACGACCAAGTGGAGCTACGACATTGTGTGGATCTTGAAGAGATGGTACAATTAGCTATGAAAGTGGAGCTACAGCTTAAAAGGAGAGGCATTGGTCGAGTGTCCTCGGGTGGAGGAACTACTACACCTTGGCATCCAAACGTTGGCAAACGAGAGGATGTCAAGCCGGTGTCCAAACCAAAAGTTGACACCAAGCAAGAAACACCAAAGCAAGGAGTGCAAGGTAAATTTGAAACTCCCAATAATCGTTCTAGGGATATTAAATGCTTTAGATGTCAAGGTCTTGGTCATATTGCTAGTCAGTATCCTAACAAAAAAATAATGATTGTGAATGATGGTGGTGAGGTTGAATCGGAGAGTGAGGAGGAGAATTATGATGATATGCCTGCGTTGGAGGATCCCGATGACGAGGGATATAAGGCAGCCGTTGGAGAGTTGTTGGTGACTAGGAGAGTGTTGAATGTGCAACAAAAGGAAGAAGAAGAAAATCAAAGGGAAAATTTGTTTCATACTAGATGCTTTGTGAAAAACAAAGTATGTAGTGTCATCATTGATGGGGGTAGCTGTACCAATGTCGCAAGTAGCGAGCTTGTTGAGAAATTGAGTTTGCCTACTTCAAAACATCCTCAACCCTATAGATTGCAGTGGTTTAATGATAGTTCTGAAGTGAGAGTGACTAGGCGAGTTGTGGTGCCTTTCTCAATTGGGAAGTATGGAGATGAAGTGGTGTGTGATGTGGTGCCTATGCAAGCGTGTCATATCTTGTTGGGTAGACCGTGGCAATTTGATAGGAAGGTGACACATGATGGGTTTAAAAATCGTTATTCCTTTACTATGAAAAAGGAATCTGTTGTATTGTTGCCTATGACTCCAAAGCAAATATTGGAGGATCATTTGCAAAAGAAAAAGAAAGAAGAGGCCGAAAAAAAGAGTGAACAAAAAAGTGAGATGGCCTTAGAAAAAAAAGAATGAAAGAAAAAAAGATGAGAAAAAAATTGAGAGGAAAGAGGCCGATAAAAAAATATACATGGCCCAAAAGAGTGAGTTGCGAGAGATTTTACATGTGCATACTCCACTTGTGTTGATTTTCTATAAGGAGATTCTCCTTAACACAAGTGATATAGCCGGAAATCTTCCGAGCAATGTTGTTTCTCTTTTGCAGGAATTTGAAGAATTATTTCCGGAGGATTTACCTCAAGGACTACCACCTTTGAGGGGAATTGAGCATCAAATTGATCTTGTGCCCGGAAGTGCATTACCGAATCGTCCAGCTTATAGGAGTTATCCGGAAGAAACAAAAGAGCTACAAAGGCAGGTAAGTGAACTTCTTGATAAGTGATTTGTGTGTGAGTCTATGTCTCCTTGTGCTGTACCTGTTTTGTTAGTGCCTAAGAAAGACGGTTCATGGAGAATGTGTGTTGATTGTAGAGCCGTTAACAATATTACCATCAAGTATTGGCATCCTATTCCTAGACTAGATGATATGTTGGATGAATTGTATGGTTCTAGCATCTTTAGTAAAATTGATCTTAAGAGTGGTTACCATCAAATTCGGATGAGAGAAGGTGATGAATGGAAAACTGCTTTTAAAACTAAGTATGGGTTGTATGAGTGGTTGATTATGCCATTTGGGTTAACTAATGCACCTAGTACTTTTATGAGGTTAATGAATCATGTTTTGCGTGCTTATATTGGAAAATTTGTTGTGGTATATTTTGATGATATCTTGGTGTATAGTAAAAGTTTGAATGAGCATGTTGAACACTTGAGGATTGTGTTAATCACACTAAAGGCTGAACATTTGTATGCTAATTTGAAAAAGTGTGTATTTTGTACAAAAGAACTTGTGTTTCTTGGTTTTGTTGTGAGTGCTCAAGGTGTCAAAGTTGATGAGGACAAGGTAAGTGCAATTCGAGATTGGCCAACGCCTACTTCTATTGGTCAAGTTCGGAGTTTTCATGGTCTTGCAAGTTTCTATAGGAGATTTGTAAAAGATTTCAGCACTTTGGCGGCTCCTATGACTGCGGTGATAAAAAAGAACGTTCCATTCCATTGGGGCGAGGAGCAAGAGAAGTCTTTTGATATTATTAAGTAAAAATTAATTAATGCTCCTTTACTTGTATTATCTGATTTTTCTAACACTTTTGAAATTGAATGTGATGCGTCAGGTGTAGGAATTGGAGATGTTTTGATGCAAGGTGGAAGACCGATTGCATATTTCAGTGAGAAGCTAAGTGGAGCGTCCTTGAATTATCCTACCTACGACAAAGAGTTCTATGCCTTGGTTCGTGTTCTTGAAACGTGGCAGCATTATTTGAGGCCAAAAGAATTTGTGATTCATACGGATCATGAGTCTTTGGAAGACTTCAATGAGAATTTTTGAACTATTGATTTTGATTGTCCCATGATTGCGAGAACAGATTGTGACTCGCAGATGATTGAGTGATCCTATGAAATGATAGCGAAGAAAGAACTTTTTGATATTGAATTTTTGGATTGTGCGAATTGTTGATTGATCAAATTTGATTTTAAGACATTGGATGAATGTCGACTTGGTTGAGATTGACTCAGTAGAGGAGTTTGAGATGTTAGAAACTGTCTGATTGACATAAGTTTCCGTTGAATTCTAAAATGTGTATTGGGTTTAGATTGAGATTGATTGATTGAAGATTGAATTGTTGACTTGTTAGAAGATTTCGAAGAATTCTTGGTTGATTCCTTATCAGCCGACAGACATCTAGAGCAGACTATTCAAACCTTTTGAGATGATATTCTACGAGCCGTAGTGCTAGATTTTGGCACTAGTTGGCCAGATTCATGACTTTGATTGAATGTTACGATTTGAACTATTATCAAAAGAGTTTAGAGATGACTCTTTTCGAAGCGATGTACGATGAGTACTACGAATTTTTCTTATTTTGAGAATGGTGTTCTAGAGTACATCAGCTGTAGAGTCAGATTTGACCTGATATTGTCATAGATGTCAAAGAAAGTGATTATGATTCCGAATAGAATCAGAACAGTGCGAGACAGATGTGTCAGAATTGTAAGTCTTGATTCAAACTTTAATAAGGAAACAAGATTCGTTCCTTTGTACTTTAGAGAGATGAGACGGAATTGAATGAAACTTTGAACTACTTTGATTGATCGATAACCGATGACAGATACAGAGTAAGTACCAAAAAGAGGAGTAGTTCTAGAACAATTTCATTCTAGTTGTTTCAGTATGATGACTTATATAAGAATCGAAGAAGTCATTTGAAAGCTAGAACAAGATTTGAGATATATAATTTGAATCACTTTATTGCAATAAGATTGAGTACAGATTCTTTCGAATCTCTATCTGATATGCTCGGATTGCATGCGATTTCGAGGACGAAATCAATTCTTAGAGGGGGAGAGTTGTAACGCCCCAAAATATATTTACCGAATTAATTAGCAATTGAAATAATTATTGAGTTGACGAAATAATTATTATTGCTAATGAGATTATAGAGTGTATTTACAAATACACGTGTCATTTAATCAATGAGTTTGATTATTTTTTAGAGATCTCCAATATTTGGCATTTTGGGATTAATTATTGAGATATTGAAATAAAAATAATTATTTATGCCAGATAACTTAATTTGGAAGAATATTTGACCGAGTGGACTGGTCAGAGTCTAAATTGGATTTAGTATTTAATTGGGAAAATTTTGAGTCCAATTGACTGGTCAAAGTCAATAATTTCAGAAATGGTATTAATTGATGTTGGGTGTGTGTATCAGAAAAATATCATATTGGAGATTAATTTTACCATTTGAGTATCTAATAAATTGGTCCGGATCAAGAAATTATCGGGTTACTATAAATAGAAAACAACGCGCGATGGGCATCATAAAAGCAATTACAGAGTTTTGAATTTTTCCCCAATTTTCATATTCACTATAGCAGTCCCACGTTTTCCATTGCCGACTGTTAACCGGAGCTCCGATTGAAGATCCGATCGGTCACTTTGTAGACAACATCAAGATAAAGCTATTGGTGTAAAGAAATTGACAATCCGACGGTTGGATTGTCAGGAAATCGAGTTAGAATAGACGGGTTCTGCACAGAATTTGGTTTCGCTGTAGCAGTCCACAGTTTTTATTTTTCCGGCCATTCACCGGAGCTTCGATCAAAGATCCGAACGGTGAAGTTGTAGCTAAGATCAAGAAGAATCTATTAGTATAAAGAAATCAAAGATCCGACGGTTGGATCATCGGAAAATCGATAAAGAACAGATGCAATCTGCACAGATTTTCGCAGGTACTATTCATCGTCTTCTTCGTCGGAAATTTTGGGATTTGAGCTCGTTTTTGTTATTTTTTGAGTTGCTAGATGATAGTAGATGATGTTTAGAAAATTCCCTAAGCTTTTGGTAGCTTTTTCTGGCGTTTATAGGGCAGATCGGAGCTTTTTCAAGTCGCCAAAACCGGACTGAAATTTGTAGATCCCGGCCGCCTCGGTGGTCTGTTATGGTCGTGGCTTATATGGTTGGAATCGTCTCGTCGAACTCGACAAGCCTGCCAAATTTCATAATTTTTGGAGCAGTTTTGACATCCCCGCCGGACGCCGCCGCGTCGCCGCCGTCTTCTCTGATTTTTCGGCGACCTCTGTCGAGTTAACCATTTTTGATCGTCTCGACGTGATAGATCCAAATATCCAAGTTTGGAGTCGAGATTCAAAACAGTGAAGCGGTGAGAACGCGATAAAGTTGACGAATTATTGGTCAAAGTTTGACCAGAGTTGACTATGGTTGACTTTTGTATATTATGTGATTTTTCGCAGATTGGAAGCCAGTCGAGGATATTTAAAGGCAGAGATCAGCAGTTTAGAGATTGGACTTTTCCAGACTTGAAAAATTGAGGTATGAGCTGATGTCGATTTCTAAGGGAATGAATACTCGAGTGAGTTTGAGATTCTCGAGTTCCCGATTAAAATCACATACTTGCATGTTTATTTGATATTGAATGTGAATTTGAATGATTTAATTGATTTTCAATATTACTTGAAAGACATGAGTTTGTCTATATGAAATTATTTGAAGTATGTGATTTATATATTCGATTTGAAAAGCATGAGATTTCTTATTTGAATTACTTCAACGATTTTCGATATTATATTCATGAGTTTGTATATACGAGTTGAATGTGTTGACATCTTCGATACATTGATGTCTGAATACACAGATTTATTATTTTCGATTCGATTAAATTGCATTTGATTCATATGCATTCATCTTGAGCCAAATTTCTTAAATTTTTAGAGGGCTGAGTTGCCCAGATTCGAATTGGACGTTTGGGAGCTATATCGAGTGGCCTGGGATGTTGAGTTCCCCCAGTGTCAGCATACTCCTATAGTTGCGCCAAAGTCTAGAGGTTTGAGACGCGTAGCACCACCCCGAGCGGGAGCGTAGGTGGGTTAGTTGCGTGATCTTGACCTCGGGATCCCAACCGATTGTCCGATATTCCCTTGATTATCTGATTTGATAATCCCGATTTTTAAACACATGCATTTCATTGGCATTTCCATTGAAGAATTTGAATGTATATTATGATTTTAATATACTTACTTGATATTACATGTTACGTCGCTTTTACTGGGATTTTATTCTCACCGGAGTTATCCGGCTGTTGTCTTATTTTGTATGTGTACTTGACAACAGGTGGGGCAGGAGCTAGTCAGAGTCGACGTGGTTAGCTTGGGATCGAATGATAGATGTGAGGCGTCGATTTAGAGTCGAATAACTTTTAGAACTCGGTTATTTATTGAAGCATGCTTTTATTGTTGATTTATAATACTACTGCATGTATTTTTATGCCCCGATTATTCTTAGAATTGATGTATGTCGAAGAACGAGTTAAATTGATTTTTATGGTTGAGCCCGAGATGATCTCGCTCGAGCCGAATATTTTTCTACAGCTCGAGCGAGGCACTGTTCTTGATTTAAAAAAAAAAAAATTGGCTCATTTATTTATCGATGATTGTTTTACTATTTGAGATTAATTGATTAGAATCGAGGTCCTCACAATTCTCAAATTAAATATTCTCGAATTAAAATTAAATAATCCCGGGCCTTACACAATCATTCAAGAAGTCTGGATCTACTTTTTCCTCTGGTTCTGAAGGTGTTGTTCGCTTTGGGAATAAGGACAAGTGCGACCATTGCGGGAAGAACCATCCGTCAGACAAGTGCCGTAGAGCTTCTAGAGCTTGTTTTTGATGTGGAGAGGTTGGTCATATCCGGATGGATTGTCCACTATCTGGGGGAGGCGGTTCTGGTTCAGGATCAAGTTCTCAGGCCACCATTCAGCATAGGTCGCAGAACAGTCCGCTGGGAGTTCTCATTTGAGGTCGCGGGCCTCTGGTCAGGTGTTTGCCTTGAGACATGATCAGGCTGTGGAGGAGAATGAGAAGGTCATCGCAGGTATATTTCTACTTTATGGTATACCTGCTATCGTACTTATTGACACTGGTGCATCTCATTCCTTCATTTCTGCACGTTTTGTTAAGAGGCATAAGTTACCATGCATTGCACTAGACGTAGTAGTTTCTGTTTCTACTCCAACAGGTCAATCTGCTTTGGCCAAGCGTCTAGTGATGGGTTGCCCTTTAGAGTTCGAAGGGAATATTCTGGTAGCGAATCTCATGGTCCTTGCGATGAACAACTTTGATTGTATTCTGGGGATAGACATGCTGACTACCTATCGAGCTTCAGTGGACTGCTATCAGAGATTAGTACGCTTTCATCCGGATGGGAGTGATAGCTGGTTTTTCTATGGTGAGGGAGCGCGACCCCCGATGCCTTTGGTATTAGCTTTGAGAGCCTGTCGAGCTCTAGAGTCTGGCGGAGAAGGCTACCTTATCTATGCAGTTGATTTGTCCGCTGAGAGTATTGGGATAGAGAGTATTCCTGTTGTGGATGAATTCCCAGATGTATTTCCAGATGAGATTCCGGGTTTTTCTCCTTCTAGGGAAGTCGAGTTTGACATAGAGTTGATGCCAGGTACTTCGCCTATTTCTCGAGCACCGTATCGTCTAGCTTCGTCAGAGATGCGTGAGTTGAAGAATCAGTTACAGGATCTTTTGGACAAGGGGTACTTTCGTCCTAGTGTATCTCCTTGGGGAGCTCCTGTTCTTTTTGTAAAGAAGAAGGATGGGTCTATGCGATTGTGCATTGACTATCGGCAGCTGAATCGAGTTACTATAAAGAACAAGTATCCGTTACCTCGCATTGATGACTTGTTTGATCAGCTTGTAGTGACCCTTACCTGGATCACCTACTAAACAGAACTTAGGCATGCAATTTAACTTAATCAAAACATTAATAAGAATTCAACTGCAGAAACCATAAACATTATACAATCCCAAGACAAGGAATCTGTAATTAACCAAATATTATACAACCAGATCGAACAACTGTATCAATCCAATAACAACAGAAATAAAAACCTAGGCGAAGCTCCAGCTGACCAACCACTTCTTAGCCCCTCTTGGATCCACCCGCCTCATCCAATCGCAAACCTGCCCCATGGAATAGGGTGTCCAGAAATACAGAGTACGAGAAGTGAGCATAAAACGCTCAGTACAAGAGTATGAGTATACATGCATGCAAAGTGAACTCCCTATAACTCGAGGTCAAGGATCAGATAACAGAGACAGACCGGGCCCTGGTATGCAGCACGCTGTGTCGTCGCTTCAGGAGGTGGCTCCCATACCATAATACCAGTGGATATGCCGGACCCAAATCGATGGAAATCCAACCACTAACAGGATAGGGAAAAACCCTACTAACAGACATCTCGAAGGAGATAGCTCAGTATGCAAATGAATGCAGCATAAATCAATGACATATAAACCATGCAGTCACATAATACATGCATACTCAGTCATGATATCTCGAACAGTACTTTCGTACCTCAAATCAGTGCAAGCTCTACCAACTCTAGGTCCATGCCTATAGTCTGCTCTACACTGCCAAATGATACTACTGAAAGAGTGGGTGCCCGGTTAGCCAACTTGTGGCTAAGGGCTTTTATGACTCTATGTATAAACAATCTTTGTTTAATATAATTTACATTCATTAATGACATTTTCTTTGTCTTTCTTCATATTGTTATATTGTGATATACTATTGTTGTTTTGATAAAGACCTTGAATATACTATAGTGTAAGTAAGATGAGATAGTGAATAAAGAGAGATCACTATTATGAAACACATCTTATAATCACTGTATATTCTAAACAGTTCCTAGTCAATTGAGTCGTTCGCTAATAAGGATAAGGATCGCTCGAGATTGAGACTAGCATTTGTGATGCCAAGTACCATGTTTCATTGGTAATGAACATGGAGATGTTCAAAGCATGCAAATGGATATTCATATGATGAATGATCGAACTACCCTATTCGAACTTTCCAAGTGGTTATCACTTATCGAGTGGATAAAGTCCGCGGTTTTGGTTGTACACCATTAGTCCTTACTACTTGAAACATCATTGAGACTCTATATGCTAGTACTGTACTTTGACTCGTTTCCCGACTCTATTGGGGTCATCAGGTGTCGGGATTGGGTACAATTACGACACATATAGGAGTCGATGCTTTGTTGTCAAGGATTCACCACATACTTGCGAGTGTGGATATCCTATGCGATCTGAGGAGATATTAGTGTGACGAATCTTTGGCCAGAGTACATGATGTGTTTTAGGTTACTTGGTTTTCCTAGTAACACATGCGATGTCACTATTTGATCTCCAAGATTTAATGCATAGTTATCGAATCTCGAACGACTCTCGATGCACCAATGGTTGTTGATTCGATCGGGATATATGGATGAAGGGACCGTACTGTACGCTAACCAAAATCTACTGGTTCTTGCAGGCACTATCAGTGATACCTAGGGAATCATGGGGCGATGTTGCTAGACGCTCTTACCATGATTCGTTGGGCAAGTCGAAAATTGTTGTTCCGAGTCACAAGGAGTTGTGAGCCCACGACTAGCTGTATCCCTGAACCATTGAGGGTCACACAAGTAATGGATTACTAAACCCCATTGAGATAGTTAAATTTAAAGAGTTAAATTTAATGAAAGAGAAGTTGGACTTCTTAAATAAAAGGAGTGGAATTTCCTAAAATGACATAGGGATGGGCATTTTTGAAAATCACTGAATTCGGATTCAGAAAAATTATCTTGACTTCAAAAGATGCAGAAATGGTTTCTGTGCACATTGGTAAAATCAGTTTATCAATCGGAGTCACGATGAATTTTATATTAATTTCTATCATAACAGGCTTGGCTTGTTGGGCTTAAGTTATGGATTGTGGGCCCTAAGCAGTTAGAGTCCTAATACAATTATAACTTAATCTAGTCTAGAAATTATCTATAAATACATGTGTAGTGTTCGAAAATCATAAGCTTTCAGTCTTGCAATTTTCGAATTACACACATATATTTTCAAGAGGAATTTTTGAAAATCCTCTGCTCTTTTTTGAGATAATTCAGTCTGTAATTTTTGTGAAAAATTACATTCTGAATTGACAGATCAAATCTGTTTATTCTCTTCGATAAACATCTGATTGATTTCTAGTGCAATCAATAAGAGGGTTTTAGTTTTCTATTCATGGACTTAATTCCGGAGGTTGATCGTGATAGTCATCGGTTCCCGGGATTTACAAGAAGAGCAGATTAAATTCTGTTGGAATCCATAATCAAGCCTTTGCTTGAATAGGTAAAATATTTAACTGTGTTTATTATTTTACTTGCAACAATTTTAATCGTTAGGATTTGATACCCACGATATGGAATCGTTCCATATCGAAAAATAAAATTTTTAAACTTTCGCTGCTCCGGGTATCACATCCGTGTGATCAGAGAACGCATGTTCCAACAGTGGTATCAGAGCCAGGTTGTAAACTTTGATCAAACGATTAAAATTAATAGATTGTACAAAATTTTTAGCCTCGGTTTTTGAAACAAAACGAAAAATTTTAAAATTAAATTTGAAAGGAAACAAGGCAATCGGGCAGCGAGCGTCGCTGCCCGGGTCAGCGATTGTCGCTGCCCAGGGGCAGCGCCCACCTCCACGTGGGCAACCCTGTCCCACGTGGAGGCGGGGCTGCCCGGGAATGTCCCGGGCAGCCCGAAAATTTAAAAATTTGAATTTTTGAAATTTTTGAAATTTTAGTTTTTGGTCCGATCGAAAATTGTTTTTGATTGGTCCACGAGGCATCGGATCAAATTGTTTGAGTCCGAAATTTTTAAAATTGATTTTTGTATAAATTTGAATTTTTGGAAAATTTATAAATTTTATCCGTTAAATTAGATTTTATAAAATTAATTATTTTGGTACAATTGATGATAAGATATGATCTTATGAAAGGATAAGATAAAATTTGATTTTATCTTTTTAATTATGATGTCATTGCATGTTATCCAATTATTTAATTATTGAATTAATTATTGGATAAAAGGACGATCGATTGCCATGACCAATTTGGTAGGTGTATGTTAGGTTATTTACATTTGGTTTTATTGTTGTTGGATTTTATTAATGGACTTGGTTTATAGCCCAATTTGAATTGTTATTTGTAATAAAAAGTGGGCCTGGTTTATGGCCCGTTCCCACTCTTAAATATGTATCCCCTACTTATTATCGAAATTTATTGTAAATTTATTAGACTTAGTGGGAGATAAAGATTTAAAGACAAAGGTGGGCCCAGCAGACAATAAAGACCGAAGAAATGTAAATTGAAAGCTCAATGTAATAGGATTGCATTGCATACTTGCATATCACCTAGGATTGGACTTAGATTCGTGATTGGCAACCACGGGTCGATTAGTGATTAAAATCGATCATCCTTTAAATAATATATGATATTATTGTTGTATGCATGTTTAGACTAAATTGTATGAAACCGCAAGCATACAAATATTGCATGATGAGACAATTTTCAAAATTAAAAATCCGTCATTTTAAATATGATTTAAAATTGATATCAAGATAAACAAAAGAGAATTTAAATATTGTTTAAATGTTCCTTCCTTCCATCAACGATCAATGTATGAGATGCTACCCGCGGACACGGTCCGGCTCATATTATTGGGGGGGCCCGTTCGTCGGAAAGCTGTACATTGGATCGACACATGTTGTAAGTTGGGTGGAACTCCCATGGGATTGGCTCATATTATTGGGGATCCACATGACGACCGTCCATCACAACTTAATATTGATGGATCATATTGACATGTCACATTAAACGGCGTCATATTATTGGGCCCTACCTTTTGAAAATTATGGTTGGCTGATATTATTCGGGACTATAGTTTGTCAATTGGACTCCATGTTCCCACTAAGGAAACAAGTTTTCCGTTTTCACTAGAGGGTAGTGAAATCGTTAAAATAGTGGGAGTGAAATTCATAAAATTAAATCTCGCCATATTTTATGTCTTAGTAAATTAATTAAACAATCACTGATTATTGTCTGTTTCTTTTCAGTATTTCATTACAATGAATTCGCGCAATCCACTATACTCAATTCTCGAACAAAACAAATTGACTGGCGCAAACTATACGGAATGGTTCCGTAAATTAAAGATTGTTCTAAAGTCGGAGAAAATTTTCTACGTGTTAGAAAAGAATCCTTCAAAGGAAGCACCGGCTAATATAAGTCCGGAAAAATTGGCAAAACTTGATCAATGGTGGGACCATGATGTCAAGGCTAAATTCTATATGCAAGCTTCAATGTCTAATGAACTCCAGAGGCGATTTGAGGATGCCGTGAATGCTGCTGACATACACATACACCTCAAGGAACTTTTTGGAGCTCAGTCAAGGTCGGAGAGGTATGCTACCGTCAAAGAACTCATGACATGCCGCATGCGAGATGGGACTTCGGTCCGTGAGCATGGGGTACACATGATTGGGCTCATTGAAAAATTGGTAACACTCGATTTGACTTTGGAGCATGAACTAAACGCGGACTTGTTACTTCTTTCCCTTCCTTCTTCGTTTGACAGATTTGTGGTGAACTTCAATATGAACAAGATAGAGGCCACCCTTGAAGAGATGGTCAATATGCTTGTGTCTTATGAGGCCACATTAAAGAAGGATAAACCGGTACTCTTGGTTGGCTCCTCTTCTTACTCCAAGAAGGGGCCAAGTGGAAAGGGTAAGAAACGTTCTGCCCCAACCAAGAAAATTGTACCACAGAAGAAGGGCAAGACAAAAGCTTCAAACGTGAACATATCTGGAGATGTTTGCCATCACTGCAAGAAACTCGGTCATTGGAAACGTAACTGCAAGGAATACCTCGAGCAGTTGCGAACTGCAAAGGGTATGTTTTACATTGAAATAAATATTTCACTTAATACTACTTCTTGGGTATTGGATACCGGATGTGGATCTCACATTTGCAATGATTTGCAGGTGATGACAAGAAGTCGTAAGCTTAGGATGGGTGAGACCCAGCTGAGGCTTGGAAATGGTTCCAGAGTTGAAGCCAAAAGCAGTGGGAGACGTTTATTTAGTTTTGCAGAACAATTTTAAGTTATTTTTGAGGGATGTTTTATTTGTGCCAGATTTAGTTAAAAATATTATTTCTGTTTCTATGCTTGATAGAGATGGTTTTTCTTGTAATTTTGTGAATGAGATTTGCAATATTTACAAGAATGAATGTTTGATTGGAAATGGACAACTTGAAAACGATCTATATAACATAAAATTAAAAGGCGTTCCAATTAATTATGTTGATAAACCGGTAACAACAAATAAAAGGAAAAACGATAGTCAAAACCCGGCAAACCTTTGGCATGCTAGGCTAGGTCATATTTCCTCAAGGAGGATGAACAAGCTAGTGGGAGAGGGCATGTTTGATATGTCTGATATTAACTCTCTACCTACTTGTGAGTCCTGCCTAAAAGAAAAAATTACTAAATCTCCTTTCAAAGGGAAGCCTGAGCGTAGTCAAAACATGTTGGATTTGATCCATACAGATGTTTGTGGACCATTTAGTATCGGTACTAAAATTGGACACACCTACTTCATTACCTTTACTGATGATTATTCGAGGTATGGGTATTTATATTTAATGAAATATAAGTCTGAATCATTTGAAAAGTTCAAAGAATTCAAGGCTGAAGTAGAAAACAAACAAGGTAGAAATATTAAAGCACTTCGATCTGATCGAGGTGGAGAATACTTAAGTACCGAGTTTTTGAGCTATCTAAAAGAGAATGGGATTCTCTCTCAGTGACACCTCAGCTGAATGGTGTCTTGGAGCGTCGCAATCGAACTTTGTTGGACATGGTTCGATCTATGATGAGCTTCACTGAGCTCCCACCTTCGTTTTGGGGCTATGCGCTTGAAACGGCGATATTGTTGTTGAACATTGTCCACACTAAAGCAGTAGATAAAACTCCATACGAGTTATGGAATTGGAAAACTCCTAAGTATTCGTACTTAAGAATTTGGGGATGTCCTGCTTACGTAAAGCAGACAGTGGGAGATAAGTTGGATAGTCGATCCATCTTATGTTATTTTGTAGGATATCCGAAGAATTCAATCGGATATTATTTCTATCATCCTAATGAAACAAAAGTGTTTGTTTCGAGGAATTCCACCTTCATGGAGAAGGAGTTCTTATTAGATAAGAAAGGCAAGATGATGGACTCGAAGAAATTCGAGAAGGACCCGAGATACAAAATAACGATCCCACACCTCAAGAACCTTCAGTGGACACGCCTACACCTAGGAGATCCGACAGGACTTCTAGACCTCCTATTCAATATGGTCTTCTTCTTGAAGGGGATCAAAGTGAACCCGATATTGGATGTGATCCAAGAAACTTCAAGGAAGCAATTTCTGATGCGGATTCGAATTTATGGCTTGATGCTATGCAGTCGGAAATAGACTCGATGCATACAAACCAAGTTTGGTCTTTAGTAGATCCTCCCGATGGAATTGTTCCAATAGGGTGTAAATGAATCTACAAGAGAAAACTTGGGCCTGATGGCAAGGTTCTAACCTACAAGGCACGATTGGTAGCAAAAGGTTATACTCAAAGACAAGGAGTTGACTATGATGAAACTTTTTCACCAGTCACAATGTTCAAGTCCATAAGAATCCTTATTGCCATAGCAGCATGGTATGACTATGAGATATGACAAATGGATGTGAAGACTGCATTTCTTAATGGAAACATTAAGGAAGAAATCTATATGATGCAGCCCGAGGGATTCACATCCATGGGAAGCGAGCATAAGGTATGCAAGCTTCAGAGATCAATTTATGGTCTCAAACAAGCATCAAGAAGTTGGAACCAGAAATTTGATGAAACAATAAAGGACTTTGGTTTCATCAAAAACCCGGAGGAACCGTGCGTGTACAAGAAAGTAGTTAAGGATGCGGTGACGTTCTTAGTGCTTTATGTTGATGACATCCTACTCATTGGGAATGACGTAGGGATATTGCAGTCAACAAAGATATGGTTATCAGGTAGATTCTCGATGAAGGATTTGGGTGAGGCCTCCTATATTCTAGGGATACAGATCTATAGAGATAGATCTAAGAGAATGATAGGACTCACTCAAGCAACCAACATCGACACCATATTGAAAAGGTTTTCTATGATGAGTCCAAGAGAGGACATCTACCTATGTGTCATGGAGTTTCTCTATCCAGGTCTATGTGTCCCAAGAATGATGAAGAGATAGAGAAATTGACACACATACCATATGCGTCAGCCATAGGTAGTATTATGTATGGGATGATATCTACCAAACTGGATGTAGCCTTTGCTCTGAGTGTCACGAGCAGATATCAGGCCAACCCCGGTCAAATGCATTGAAAAGCCGTGAAGGATATTCTTAAGTACTTGAGAAGGACTAAGAATATATTCATGGTTTATGGAGGAAGAGAATTGAAATTGGAAGGCTATACCGACTCTAGCTTCCAAAGCGACGTGGATGACTCGAAGTCAACCTCTGGATTTGTATTCATGCTCAATGGCGGTGCTGTCTCTTGGAAGAGTTCCAAGCAGGACACCACAGCGGATTCCACCACTGAGGTAGAATACATTGCAGCATCAGCTGCTGCTAAAGAGATCGTTTGGATGAGGAATTTCGTCCAAGAGTTGGGCGTAATTCCTGAAGCTGTTGGTCCAGTTCCGGTGTACTGCGACAACACTGGTGTCGTTGCTCAGGAAAAGGAACCAAGGTCTCATCAAAAATCCAAACACGTACTGAGGAAATACCACATCATCCGGGAGATTGTGGAAAGAGAAAACATCACTGTCGAGAGAGTGGCCTCTACAAACAAAATCGCTGATCCACTTACTAAGCCCTTGCCAGGACCATTGTTTGACAAACATCGCGAAGCAATGAGATTACGTAGTATGACTAGTTGGCTTTAGGGCAAGTGGGAGATTGAAAGAGTGGGTGCCCGGTTAGCCAACTTGTGGCTAAGGGCTTTTATGATTCTATGTATAAATAATCTTTGTTTAATATAATTTACATTCATTAATGGCATTTTCTTTGTCTTTCTTCATATTGTTATATTGTGATATACTATTGTTGTTTTGATAAAGACCTTGAATATACTATAGTGTAAGTAAGATGAGATAGTGAATAAAGAGAGATCACTATTATGAAACACATCTTATAGTCACTGTATATTCTAAACAGTTCCTAGTCAATTGAGCCATCCGTTAATAAGGATAAGGATCGCTCGAGATTGAGACTAGCATTTGTGATGCCAAGTACCATGTTTCATTGGTAATGGACATGGAGATGTTCAAAGCATGCAAATGGATATTCATATGATGAATGATCGAACTACCCTATTCGGACTTTCCAAGTGGTTATCACTTATCAAGTGGATAAAGTCCGCGGTTTTGGTTGTACACCATTAGTCCTTACTACTTGAAATATCATTGAGACTCTATATGCTAGTACTGTATTTTGACTCATTTAATGACTCTATTGGGGTCATCAGGTGTCGGGATTGGGTACAGTTATGACACATATAGGAGTCGATGCTTTGTTGTCAAGGATTCACCACATACTTGCGAGTGTGGATATCCTATGCGATCTGAGGAGATATTAGTGTGACGAATCACTGGCCAGAGTACATGATGTGTTTTAGGTTACTCGGTTTTCCTAGTAACACATGCGATGTCATTATTTGATCTTCAAGATGTAATGCATAGTTATTGAATCTCGAACGACTCTCGATGTACCAATGGTTGTTGATTCGATCGGGATATATGGATGAAGGGACCATACTGTACGCTAACCAAAATCTACTGGTTCTTGCAGGCACTATCAGTGATACCTAGGGAATCATGGGGCGATGTTGCTAGACGCTCTTACCATGATTCGTTGGGCAAGTCGGAAATTGTTGTTCCGAGTCACAAGGAGTTGTGAGCCCACGGCTAGCTGTATCCCTGAACCATTGAGGGTCACACAAGTAATGGATTACTAAACCCCGTTGAGATAGTTAAATTTAAAGAGTTAAATTTAATGAAAGAGAAGTTGGACTTCTTAAATAAAAAGAGTGGAATTTCCTAAAATGACATAGGGATGGGCATTTTTGAAAATCACTGAATTCGGATTCAGAAAAATTATCTTGACTTCAAAAGATGCAGAAATGGTTTCTGTGCACATTGGTAAAATCAGTTTATCAATCGGAGTCACGATGAATTTTATATTAATTTCTATAATAACAGGCTTGACTTGTTAGGCTTAAGTTATGGATTGTGGGCCCTAAGCAGTTAGAGTCCTAATACAATTATAACTTAATCTAGTCTAAAAATTATCTATAAATACATGTGTAGTGTTCGAAAATCATAAGCTTTCAGTCTTGCAATTTTCGAATTACACACATATATTTTTAAGAGGAATTTTAGAAAATCCTCTGCTCCTTTTTGAGATAATTCAGTCTGTAATTTTTGTGAAAAATTACATTCTGAATTGACAGATCAAATCTGTTTATTCTCTTCGATAAACATCTGATTGATTTCTAGTGCAATCAATCAGAGGGTTTTAGTTTTTTATTCGTGGACTTAATTCCGGAGGTTGATCGTGATAGTCATCGGTTCCCGGGATTTACAAGAAGAGCAGATTAAATTCTGTTGGAGTCCATAATCAAGCCTTTGCTTGAATAGGTAAAATATTTAACTGTGTTTGAAATATCTATTCATTCAGGCTGAGCTGAACATGCGGCAACGTCGTTGGATGGATCTGTTGAAGGATTATGATTGTGAGATCAAATACCATCCAGGTTCTTCAAATCCCGTTGCTGATGCGCTTAGTCGCAAAGTTTATGTGAGTTCCCTTCGTACCAGTTCGGTTTCGAAAGCAGTGGAGGAGTGTTGTTCTTTGGGATTCACGTTCCGTCATAAGAAAGAACAATAAGGGATTCGTGTCTCTTCTGTACTTGCAGAGCCTGCGCTATACAGACGAATCCGGGAAGCTCAGAATTCTGATCTGAAGACTCAGAAGTTGGCCCGGCTGGCTGAGGGTGATAACACTTCTGGTTTCCATTTGCAGGGAGATGGCCTGTTGTGTCTTTTTGGTCGAGTTGTGGTACCCGAGGATCCTACTTTGAGGGATGAGATCTTATCGCAAGCTCACCGCAGTCGATTCTCTATACATCCAGGCAGCATGAAGATGTATAAGGATCTTCACACTCGATTTTGGTGGAAAGGGATGAAGCGCAGCGTTTATCAGTTTGTGTCCCGATGCCTTGTGTGTCAACAAGTCAAGGCAGAGTTTAGACGACCCGGAGGGTTACTTCACAGCTTAGAGATTCCTGAATGGAAGTGGGAGCATGTGATGATGGACTTTGTCACCCACTTGCCTATGTCTTCCAGGAATTGTGATGCTATTTGGGTTGTCGTGGATCGGTTGTCGAAGTCAGCGCATTTTCTTCCCTATAACCGCGATTACACCTTTGATAGGATGGCGCAATTGTATGTGCGAGAGATTGTTCGATTGTATGATGGACTGTTCGATTGGACAATATTCGGAGGAACAGGGGACTTTACTCTTCTTCTTTCAGGCCAGCGAGCTCTAGTCCTTTGGGTCCGAGAGGACAGTCCTTCAAGAAGCCAGGAGGTACTTCTTCTTCTTCCTCTGGATCTGGTGGAGTGCATCGTTTTGGTGGACACGAACCGAACCAGTGTACTCAGTGCCGACGCAGACATCCGCCAGGGCAGTGTGGTCGATCGACCACTGCATGTTTCCAGTGTGGCCAGGAGGGTCACATGAAGAGAGATTGTCCTATGCTGATTGGGGCAGCGAGTGGTTCCGGAGGTTCTCAGGCATCTGTTCAGCCACATCAGTACGAGTAGCCACCTTTCCAGCAGCAGTATTCGCAGCAGCGCCAGCATCCACAGCAGTCTCAGAGACAGCCTACTCAGACTCCTAGGTTTAATAATAGGTTAATAATTAAAAATAATATGTATCTAGATAATATACCTACAAATATAATTAAAAATCTCTTATAATATTTATAATCTGATAAAAAACTCAAATCTCGAAATAAATGTTTAGGAGATTTTTAAATATCAATAAAAGTCATTAAAATGACCTATTTTGGCTAAAAATCAACCCTTAAATAAATATATAATTAAACACTAAAATTTTCTTGACAAAATACCTTAAAATATTATTTTAAGGCTCCTAAAACTCATGAAATATTTCTGGCTAAGAATTTTGGTATTTCGTCCATCCACGGTCCCGTCTACGCGATCAAATAAATAAAATTCTCAAAAATTTAAAAATCCTAATATTGCGGGTTAAATGCTAAAATAAATTAAATCATGCATATAAATCACATAATAACACATAAATACATTTAACCCTTATTTTTAATAATTTAAAATAATTAATTTCTCCTAATTATGCATGCAGATTTACGTTTTAAAATTTTCGGGTGTTACAAACATAGCTGAAAACTCATTATATAAGTTTTAAAACCGTTTTTCCTAAAAAACCAAAAGTTGCATATCACTTGTATTGCATATGTCGATCACTAGTATATGTATAAAGAATTTGGGTGTTATTAATAAAGTAATGTGTAGGAAATTTAAGATTTAAAAATATAATTGAATGTAAAATATTTATCAACTAAATTCTTTTAAGATAATATATTGAAGTTATAAAATAATACCTTTAATTTATATTTGATGATATAGTATAGATAATTATACATATATCTTACCAATCAAATCTCACCAATCAAAATTATATATCTATATATATTTGTGTGTGTGTGTATATATGTATATGTATATGAGTAGTTCACTTCTGAGGTGAGTCGATCTATTCATACTTATAGTAAAAAATAATACTTTTGATATAAAATATAGTGGTAACTCATGAAAATTCTGCAACCTAGGGTGCAGGGTATCTGTGAGCGACCACTAAAACCTGATAGTGAGTTTAGTGGTGAAAAAATAATAATAAAAACCCGGTACCGGGTTTTAATGGTCGCTCAGGATGCAGAAAATTTGTGAGTGACAACTAAAGCATTAGTGCAATAAATTTGATTTTTATTAATTTTTCGTTCATATTCCTGATTGCTAGCATGACACCAGACATATTAACACTATTCGGTATCACATAATATTTTTCTGTGTCAAATTAATTATATAGAAAAATATGACTAAAAACACAAAGTTATTGCATAAGACACAACGTTGACTATTTCTAGAACCAAAATAAATTAAAAAAATGCAAAATTATAAGACAAATTTGACTATTGTCCTCACATATATATAATATATACAATAAAGGATGTGGCAGATGATGAGGATTGTTATATTTCATATGGAGAAAATAAAATGAAATCAGGAGAATTATATTTTGATAATTCAACCCGCCCATTTTAAAAAAGTTTGATCTGATTTTATTATTTAGACCTGAAATTTCATCAATGCTAGCACTAATATTAAAAGAGGTTTTTTAGAAGCGGTTTCAAATATTAGTGTTGGCATTTATGAAAATTATATATATAAAAACCACTTCTAAATATATTCAGTAGGAGCGGTTTGCTGATAGATCCTGGAAATTAAAGCATTAGAAGTAATTTATAGCAGCGGTTTATGGAAACTTCTGTTAATTAGTTTAATATGAGCGGTTAAAAAATGTTCCTAAAAATTCAAATAATAGAAGAGCTTTTATAGCAGCATTTTATACAAATCGTTGCTAAAACATATTCAATTAGAGTGATTTTCAAATTTCTCTTAAAATGTCCTTAATAGAAGCGGTTGATAGGAGCGGTTTATACAAAATGATGCTAAAAGTATTCATTCAGAACATATTTCAAACCACACCTATAATTTAACACTTTATGAGTGGTTCGGTTCAAACCGTTTCTATTGTTAAACATTTATGAACGGTTTTAAAAACCGCCCTTAAAAAACCGATCTTGAAAATCATTTTTTTGCAGTGAAGGTAGATAAGTTTATATTTTCAGTGGACTTTGTTGTACTTGATATGAAACAGGATCGTGAGATACCTCTTATTTTGGATAGAACGTTTTTAGCCACTAGAAAGACATTGATTGATGTGCACAAGGGAGAATTGATATTGCGTATGAATGATAA
Source organism: Henckelia pumila (assembly GCF_033568475.1). Taxonomy (NCBI): domain Eukaryota; kingdom Viridiplantae; phylum Streptophyta; class Magnoliopsida; order Lamiales; family Gesneriaceae; genus Henckelia; species Henckelia pumila. The sequence goes on along the minus strand of NC_133123.1, from coordinate 136,330,986 downwards.
AAAAAATTATTTTTAATGTTTTTCATGGCATTCGTTATCCTGCTGACAATTCTAATTGTTTCAGAATTGATGTTACTGATGATTTGGTTAAGTGTTCTCTGCAGGAGCAGTTGTCCATGGATCTATTAGAAATTTGTTTGACAGGAACAACAGATGAAGATCATGTTAGCGAGGAAGTTCATGAAGTGACACGATATCTGGATTGGAGTCTATCCTTTGATAGACTCATCAATACCAAGATGGGGGAGCTAGACCATACTCCAAAACCATTGAAGCCATCCACCGAGGAGCCCCCTACTCTTGAACTTAAACCACTCCCTTCTCACTTGAAATATTTGTATTTATTAAAGAACGATAAACTGCCAGTAATCTGTTCATCTTCTTTGACAGGTTGTGAGGAGGAGAAATTGCAGAGGGTGATTAGAGAACACATAAGAGCCATAGGATGGAGCTTGGCTGATATCAAGGGGATTAGACCAACCATGTGCATGCACAAAATATTGATGGAAGCGGAGCACAAGACATCCACTCAACCATAGAGGCGACTCAACCCGGCTATGCAAGAGGTAGTGAAAAAGGAGGTGATAAAATTCCTTGATGCAGGTATTATCTATCCTATATCTGATAGTGAATGGGTGAGTCCAATTCAAGTAGTTCCTAAAAAGGTAGGGATGACTGTTATTGAAAATGAAAATAATATATTTTATTCCTACTAGAACTGTTACGGGATGGTAGGTTTGTATTGACTATATAAAATTGAATGATGCCACTCGTATGGATCACTTTTCCCTTCCCTTTATTGATCAGATGGTTGAGAGACTTGCAGGGCATGAGTTTTATTGTTTTTTAGACGGTTATTCAGGATATATGCAAATTTCTATAGCACCTGAGGACAAACATAAAACCACTTTTACTTGTCCTTATGGTACTTTTGCATATGCAAATTCCTATAGCACCTGAGGACAAACATAAAACCACTTTTACTTGTTCTTATGGTACTTTTGCATATAAACGGATGTCGTTTGATCTTTGTAATGCGCCTGCCACTTTTCAGCGGTGTATGATGACAATTTTTCATGACATAATTGAAAATTTTATTGAAGTGTTTATGGATGATTTTTCTATGGTTGGGTCATCTTTTGATGCATGTTTAGGTAATTTGAAAAAGGTTTTGCAGAGGTGTGAGGAGAGTAATCTTGTGCTTAATTGGGAAAAATTCCACTTCATGGTGAGAGATGGAATTGTGTTAGGACATAAGGTCTTCGAGGTAGGTGTGGAGGTGGACCGGGCAAAATTGGAAGTAATTGAAAAACTTTCACCTCCCACGAATTTGAAAGGAATCAGAAGTTTTCTTGGGCATGCGGGTTTTTATAGGAGATTTATTAAAGATTTTTTTTCTAGTGCTAAACCCCTTAATAATTTGTTAATCAAAGAGGTGCCTTTTAATTTTTCTGCTGAGTGCATACAGGCTTTTCAGATTTTGAAGCTGAAATTGACAACTTCACCTGTGATAGTCGCGCTTGACTGGAATCTGCCATTTGAATTGATGAGTGATGCGAGTGACACTGCGTTGGGAGCCGTGCTTAGACAAAAGAGGGACAAAGTTCTTCATGTTATTTACTACGCCAGTATCACCCTGTCAGCTGCCCAACTGAATTATGCAACTACTGAAAAAGAACTTTTTGCTGTAGTGTTTGTGTAAGGCCTAGATTCTAATCATACAATCTCGGGATAAAGGAATTGATCAACTCAATTCAATAATAAGGATTAAGACACAAATTTTTTTTTTATTTTTAAAAGGGTTGCTCGCTCGATCGGTAAAATCTTACCGATCGAGCAGCCGAAAATAATCCAATTCTCTGCCCAAAGTTTAGGACCCCCGCTCGATCGGTAAAATCTTACCGATCGAGCCGACACAAAAATGTCCCACTCTCGGCTTTGGTACAGGGGTGCTCACTCGATCGGTGAACTTCTACCGATCGAGCGAGATTCTCTGTGCCAGAAATAAAACTAGTTTTTCCTCAAATAAATCCAACTCCAACATAATCCAAAAACATTCCAAACATCATAATCTCATTCAATCAAGATATAAAAGGATTAGGTCTAGACTTATACAATCATCAAAATATAACATGCATAAAATCCTTCTAGTCGGACTTATACAAACACAAAAGGAGTTCGAAAAACATAAACGACTCCTAACATCCAAGCCTCACTCTATCCTCTCAATCGTCTAGCCATGTTGTCTCTGACTCGGTCCTGCCCCACCTGTTGCCAAGTACACATACAAACAAAGACAACAGCCGGATAATCCGATGAAAATAATATTCCCAGTAAAAGAGACTAACATGCTATCAAATAAACATATCAAGTCATAATATGAACTCATTCTTCATATAATCAATTAATCCAATCAAGTACTGAATTAAGATGATATGCATGTCTTTAAAACTTCTGGATTATCAGACTCAGATAATCAAAAGAAATTCTTCTATTCTTTCTTTCTTTTTTCGGTTTGGGATCACGAGATTAAAACATCCAACGATCACACCGACTCCCCTCTCGAGATGGATGTGGCATATTTTAATCTTCTAGACTCCAGAGCATTATAGTGAGCTACTCGACAAGGTAGTAAATCGCCTACCAAGCCACTCAACCACAATCCCTAGATCGTCTAATTCAAATTGAATAAATCAAGGCTCAATATGAATGCATATGTAATCTCATGCACTCAATATAAATTCAATCATATAATCAAATAAGCAATCAAAACATGTAGTATGTGATTTCTTCTAGGACACTCGAATGAATCCGGATTCGAGTTAATCGTCCTATTCCATTCCAAAGTCATCTTATACCTCTTCTTTGTCGTTTCAAACTCTTCAATCTGAAAATAACAAATCCTCAATCAATATCCAAACAAGTTCATCAATCGATAAAAGAAGACACCGATACTATACCGGCTCGACTCTTCTAAACTGATCAAGACTGCAAGGCTCACAATCTTCAAGAACTTCAATTCAATCTATCAGAATAAGTCATGGTGATCAAACTCGATATCAAACTCATATCAAACTCGTATAACTCAAAACATCAAAACGACGTTCAAACTTCAAACTGACGGCATAACGGCTATATACTGATCAAACCGGAAATGCAGACAGCAAGATAACAATCCAAAGAACTCATAATCTCAGATATGGATACCCTATCATTTGCATGCCTCATATTTGTATGGTTTACCCAGTGCTTTCGTATTGAGCTTAGAGCTCACGTCCAGTTTTTCTGTGTATCTGGACACCCCATTCGACGGGGCAGGTGTAGGTGCAGGGTGGAGCACCAGGAGCTTGGAGTAGCCAGTGACCAATGAAGACAGCAGGATTAGCTGTAGGTTTTGCCTTTAAGCTATTTATTTGATTTGGTTGTATAAATCGAATTGTTTTAACCGGTTGTATTCTGCCTGTCTGTTTATATTTAAGTTTTCTGCAGTGATTTATTTAATGCATGTTTAATTATGCTCTTAACTCTGATTATGTAGCGGATCCGGGTAGGGTCGCTACACTTTTTGGTATCAGAGCATATGCATGCAAGAGACTTGGGATATAGTACTGAGAATTTGGATTATCCTTATAGGATTGATGAGACCTTGGAAGAGGTGATGATGCGGCGATTAAGTTGCCCGAAGACTATCATCATCGGCAGGATTTCTAAAGATTTGGCTTATGGGATTCCAGCAAGTGCGGATAGGAGCGAGGAATCGTGCCCGAGTTTTCAAGACTTCTACTCATGTGGATCTTAGTTTTGGATCGAGTACCGGATGCCAGAGGCAGTGGCAGAGGATTGGTGGGGACTTACTTGATGGTTGCATCTGTACAGTCATTACCATGATGACACTACTCTGAAGATTCTCCAGTCGTAGTTGGAGAGATTTTCATGCGGAACATAGTTTTGCCGGTATGCTTGTACCGATGCGTTCGGTAGGCACATGGGAAACTTCATGTTCAAAAGCATGATATGAATACAAGAAGAACGCTGATGGTAGATCATGAGCAGAAGGGGTCGACTGACATGCACTGACGCAGAGCATAGCTGGTTAGCTATCACGAGCCATTTCTCCAGAGTTCTTCGTAGGAGGACATGTAGAGAGACTTGGTCGGGAGTATGCTTGTATCGATGCGTGTGTCGATTAGAAGCTTCATGCTCAAAGAACAAGACTAGTACGATGATTTAAATACTGTATCGTTGTAGTTGTAAACAATATTTCAGTTGTAAAGAATCATCATGCTATGGTTGTATCATTTCAAGTTTGGTTGTACATTTCATTGTATTTTGAATACTGTATGTATTACATGGGATTGTAATTGAGAAATTGTACATAAATGGAAGCAATGATACATGTTTTATTTATCCAGCAATTCGTGAATGATTGCGAGTGATTTTGCAAGGATTGGCATTGTTTTAGTTGATTAGTGTTCAACTGCTGTAGCTCATGGGATTTGAGTGGGCCGACTGTGACTGTTTGACTTGTGGTTAGTCTAGGCATTTTCCTAGGATTGACCTAGTTAGTCAGTGGACTAAGTGCCAGCGATGAGTGGACTCGTCTAGAGGCAATAGGGATATTGTTCGGTTTAGAACATTTGGGCTTTGTTCTAGGTTGTTTCCTTTGACTGTCTGACCTTTGTTAGGTTGAGGCTTGTGATGATGGGTTTTCATCGGGATACCAGGTCCAGTATATGCCGAGAGTTGTGGACTATGACCAGGACTAGACGTGATGGGGCGCGACCCTATGCCAGCGTTACCCGGGAGCCTTGTGCTTCAGGAGATGGCGGTGGGAAGGCTACTTAGTCTGGGATTTGGTGACAGTCACGACGAGGTATGACCTTGAATTAGATATCATGTTTTAAAATTGATGGTTCAATATCGTCTGGTGTGCCAGAGATATTGATTATGTTTTTTTTTGGGAACCAGTCTTGGAGGGATTTCCTCGATAAGTGTGTATTCTGAGCAGTTAGATTTTAACCTTTAAGTTACTGCTATGCGTGCGGATCTAGTAGGTGGATGGATTCTACCAGCGATGGCTATGGGTTGTCATCAGGGTTGTGGTTAGAATTTTCCTGTAATAGGAGTTATCCAAGAACTTGGATAGGATGTTGTTCTAAGACTTCGACTCGAATGTGAGGACTACTCCATGATGAATGACTTCAATTGCAAGGGATTATATCAGATGTTGAAGATTGTACATGACTATTTAAGATGTTAGGGAAGCATGGCCTATGACCGTGAAACCTTGGTGGTTGTCCAGGTGGGTTATTGAGGTAAGCTACCTTAGTCTTGAACTGTTGCACAATCTTAACAAGGGATATGATTAGGAGAGTGTTCGAAGATTGTGGAAATCTTTGGGATTCTTTAGTTATTCTTCTTGGACTTGATGAGTCGTGGTGTTCATTCTAAATGAACGAGGTAAGGATAGTGAGTCCAGTGGTTGCGCTAAGTACTGTCTGATATTTTCAGAGGTTGAGCGTAGGATTTTCCATGGGATGGAAATGGGCTTAGTTCATCTTGATGTTTGCCTTGGGCGAACAAGACAGCGATTAGTAGTGCTGATGTGGCACGGAATCTGTGCTAATGACTACTAGTGTCAATTGGCTAACTCTGTCAGAGTTAGGTTGATTAAGTTCAGCATACGAGGTAGTTGTCAGTAGTGAGGCACGAGATTGTGTCAATAGACTACTAATAGCTATTTACTGGTTATCAATCATGAGTGTGTTGAAACCAAAGCGATTTTGGTATTCCAAGAGTTTGGAAATAGTTCTTTGTGGCAGTTGCATCATGGTTATTGACCGAGCCATGTAGGTTGGATGATCAGTGGTGGTCTGATCTTATAAGTGCGAGCTTAAGTAGATCGACGAATTCGATTGGTTGAGCCAATCAGGGTTGATCAGAATGTAGCAATTAAGAATACTTGGGGTAGTATTTTGTCTCTTAGTGCTTATGTAGCGACCCTACCCAGATCCGCTACCTAATCAGAGTTAAGAGCATAATTAAACATGCGTTAAATAAATCGCTGCGGAAGACTTAAATAAAAACAGACCGGCAGAATACAACCGGTTAAAACAATTCGATTTATACAACCAAATCGAATAAATAGCCTAAAGGCAAAACCTACAGCTAATCCTGTTGTCTTCACTGGTCACTGGCTACTCCAAGCTCCTGGTGCTCCACCCTGCACCTACACCTGCCCCGTCGAATGGGGTGTCCAGATACACAGAAAAGACTGGACGTGAGCTCTAAGCTCAATAAGAAAGCACTGGGTAAAACATACAAATATGATGCATGCAAATGATAGGGTATCCATATCTGGGATAACTGTATATAACTGCTCAGTAATGGCGCCTAGGATATGAGTGGTACAACCCGAGGAGCAAACCCTATCGACACTGCTCATTCCTATAGGACGTGGACTATGTCCCCAGATGCTAACTACCCATGACCCGTCAGTCACTGGGTACTAGACATCACCCGTCCAAACAGGGCTGAGCGGCCCTACATGGCTCATCTCTCAAGATGGACAGGCACAATATGATATGCACATGGTACATAATAATATGACACACAAATGCAACATATAAGCATGCAAAACCCGCTGGCTATCTCAGTCTGTACTTACGTACCTTTCTTCAGGCAGTTCCTAGCAGTCCCGCTCTAGGTTCCAAGCCTATATCAGCTCTACAATGCAGATACCCATGCATTAATAATTAAGCTCTTAAAGCCTTAATTAATCTATTGCATACTCCTAAATAATTTAAGGAGACCATAGCTATACCTGCGTCCATCGTCAGCCCGCTGATGACAATTGCCTCAAAACTAGGTCATAGCTCCGCTACGATGCCTGGATCGCTATGCCACTTCCGGATTCTCAATAGGATGCCTAGAACTCCCTAGATCTGAGTTAGAAGGCCTAGGAATCAGAGAGAAGAGAGGGAAAGGTGCACTTGAAAATGAAATCTCGGCCCCCTATTTATAGGCAAAGTTCGGGCCGTCCGAACTCGACTTCGGATCCTCCGAACTGGTTCGGATCCCCCGTTCCTGACTTTGAAGCCTCCGTTCCTGTTCGGAGCCTCCGATCTTGACTTCGGATCCTCCGAAGTCCCATCAATGATGTCACCCATGACGCATTATCTTCAGAGCCTCCGATCCGAGTTCGGATCCTCCGATCTTTGGTTCGGATCCTCCGACAGTTCCTGTTCGGAGCCTCCTAACCCGGTTCGGAGCCTTCGAACCATCCGAACCCTCGAAACCTTCCCGACCATTTTTGAGTGTCCTGAATCCATTTCTGGACTCCGTTAACCCATTTGGAATTTCCTTAATCATGTTTTACTTAATTTAAACATGATTACACGATTAATTATTCATTAATCATTAATTCTGGATACGGGTAACTACATTCTCCCCCCTTAAAAGATTTCGTCCTCGAAATCTAAGGTAGAAACCTCGAGAACATATTAAAGACCCTTGTCCGAGTGTATGGTCGAAATAGCTTTCGACAAAGTCAGACTCTTGTTGAATCCTCTACAACTCCATTAATGCTGAACTGCATTAACATTCTTCTAGCGAAAAAACCATTGCGCTACTGGTCGACAGTCGAACTCCTCTGGCGCTAGAGTACCACAACACTGATACGTAATTCCTTTCTGACCACGATCCCCCTGATCATGAAGGATACAAACATCCGCTTGACCGAGATCATCGTCTCGAGAAAAAGTCACAGACTGAAGAAGACCAAATTATAACCTGATTGGCTTACGGCAATCGTCAAATCACTAATCAAAATTAACCATCTAATGGTTCCAAAATTTCTCGGTGTTCAACACCTCTAGTAAGGAAAACGCTAATCCCAACATTGTGCTGACACATTCTAACATGAATCTCGCTTTAAGATAATCCAGTTGACTCAAGTCTATACTCCAACGTAACTGCTCACAATGTTCCATAGACTGGTTATCCTCCCCACTCTCCATGAAGCACAACCGGCTTCTTAAGAAATACTGGGAACTTAAACCATCATGTCTAGTACATTCTGTTGTCCACGTTTCCTAGTATAACCTCAACACTGTGCCCTGATGATAACTATCATCACTTGAAATTCATGACGCTACGTCATCTCCTAGCCATGGGCTTGCGAAGTCACGCATACATTGCAATGGAAGTCATCACGCCTCTGATGATCTACACCATCTCGATCATAGGTTATTCACCTCAAGAATTTGGTCGATAAAAATCCTCCTGATAGTTATACATAATCACAACCACTGTACACACATCAAGACTAAGGCAAGCTTCCACCAATATGCTCGACTGGGACATTCCACAGTGCACAGACATATGGAAACGCTTCCTATTCCGTCTCAAAACTCGACAGTCGTTGCACCTGGTATAACTCAACTTGGAGTCTCTGATGATACCATCATCGCTCATCCCAACCTCACAAGATCGAATCATAAAGATCATGGAAACTAAATCCCAACAGATTCTCAATAGTCAAATCGCTCCCTTGCTAAATGCATCAGTCTCAACACTGATCGAACTAATTCGTTGATTCCATAATCGATCCTGGGAAACACTTGTGCTCGAAGTAACTTGTAGTAACCCACATTTCTAATTAGTGATTAATGAGTAATTAATCACGTGTTCATGTTTAGATTAAGTAAAACATGATTAAGTAAGTTCCTGTTGGGATAACGGACTTCAGAAATGGATTCAGAGCACTCGAACTAGTTGAATTGGTTCAGCAGGACCGGACGGTCCGATGAGGAGTTCGGATGATCCGAAGTGGATCGGAAGCTCCGTGCCAGGCTCGGAAGCTCCGTCGGCAAGATCGGAAGCTCCGATCGGACTCAGCGTACACGTCATCGATTACGTCAGCAAGGTGACGTCATGGCTGACGTAATATCGGGCGAATGGAAGCTCCTAAGGGGCGATCGGAAGTTTCGATCGTGATCGGACGTTCCGAACTGGGTTCGGAGGTTCCGAACGTCGCCTATAAATATAGGGTTCGAGATGCTCATTTCTCACACCAATTTCCTCTCTTCTCTCTCGATTCCCAAGCCTTCTAACTCAGATCTAGGGAGATCTAGGCATCCTATGGGGAATTCGGAAGTGGCTTAGTGATCTAGACGTCGTCGCGTAGCTACGGCCTAGTTTTGAGGCTATCTTCAGCAAAGGGTTAACGACGGACGCAGGTATAGCTTTGGCATCCTAAAAATATTTAGGAGTATGCAATAGCTTAGTTAAGGCTTTTAGAGCTTAATTGTTGATGCATGGATATTTGCATTGTAGTAGCTAGTATACTGGACTAGTAGGCTTGGAGTCTAGACCAGCAGAGCTAGGTTTGACCAGCAGTGTAAGAGGTACGTAAGTACTGACCAAGATAGCCGGCATGATATATTTGCTTATATGTTGCATGAGTATGTGCTATATGTTTTATCATGTTTTAGCATGTTTTACCGCCTTAGCACATACATGATTTTACGTGTGACTGCATCCGGAGAGATGTGAGTCATTGACAGTCTTCATAGGGAACGATGACCTCATTTTGGACTCGAGTCAGGTATGACAGTTTCCATATGGGACTTGTATCCTGTTTTGGATTCGGGTCAGGATGGGGTTGGCTCAGCCCTGATATGGAGTATACGAGTACCCCGCGGAGTAGCTCTCTAGCCGGTGCTGTATATTCCCGGCGCCATGAGCAAGTGTTTTTACTTGAGTTTTAAATCATATGTGTGCGCATATTTGTATTTATATAATTGTTTCGTATTGAGCATTCTAGCTCACGCCCCTGTGGTTGGGTATTGTGTACCTTGTGGCGGGACAGGTTTGAGGCTGGACGGTCTAGGCGGCTCTCAGCAGGATTGAGCTTGGGGAATGCGAGGTTGTAGAGGGTAAGGATTTATTTACCCTGAACCTTCGATTTGGTTGTATAATAGTATTTATACAATTGTGATAACGTCGGTTATATTCTGCCGATTGGATTTGTTGTATTTTAATTATCCGCACTTTATGCTTTAAGCTTTTATTGTGTGCGCTTTTACTATAACTCTGATTAGTTAGTGGATCTGGGTTGGTCACTACATTATTGGTATCAGAGCGACGCAGTGCACTGGGAATATCGTAAAGCGGATTTAGTAATTATGTGTTCTTATGTAACAAATGGCAGATTACAACGAAAGTCACGGTAGCGTAGACGGCGGTCGTTGGGGCGATCCGAACGATCGTAGACGTCGGGGACAGCCCGAGGAGCGCAGGAGAGTGAGCATGCGTAGATTCAAAGAATTGATTGGATGGAGAGGATGGAGCAGTGCTTCCAGGAGTTCCGTTGCACGGCTGAGGATAGGATGGAGATTCTTGCCTTTATGCTTGAGGGCAGTGCGAGAAAGTGATGGAGATCTACTTCCGCACCATTCATAGCAGCTAGAGGTGCAGCTACATGGGTTGAGTTCCGTACCGCTTATCAGAGATTTTATTTTCCTCCAGCTCTTCGTCAGGCAAAAGCCAGTGAGTTGTTGAGTTTGCGACAGGGGACGATGACGATCGAGGAGTACCAGCAGAAGTTCTTTAACCTGCTACCCTTTTGTCCTCATATTGCTGATAGTTCTATGGCGAAGTTTGATCATTTCCTTCAGGGTTTGAATCCTGACATTCATCGTATGGTTGCTGTGGGCGGCGATGGGACTTACGAGGATTTGGTGGACCGTTGTCGCCAAGCCGAGGACAGTATTCGGAGGAACAGGAGACTTTATTCTTCTTCTTCCAGGCCAGCGATCTCTAGTCCTTTGGGTCCGAGAGGACAGTCCTTTTTGAAGCCAGGAGGTACTTCTTCTTCCTCTGGATCTGGTGGAGTGCATCATTTTGGTGGACAGAGACCGAACCGGTGTACTCAGTGCCGACGCAGGCATCCGCCAGGACAGTGTGGTCGATCGACCACTGCATGTTTCCAGTGTGGCCAGGAGGGTCACATGAAGAGAGATTGTCCTATGCTGATTGGGGCAGTGAGTGGTTCTGGAGGTTCTCAAGCATCTGTTCAGCCACCTCAGTACCAGCAGCCACCTTTCCAGCAGCAGTTTTCGCAGCAGCGCCAGCATCCGCAGCAGTCTTAGAGACAGCCTACTCAGACTCCTTCTCGGGGTCATTCTTCTTTGAGGCCACGTACCCAGGGTCAGGTCTTTGCGCTTAACCAGGAGCAGGCAAAGGCTGACAGCGATCGGATTATTGCAGGTATCTGTAGTTTATGTGGTTTTCCTGCATATGTTTTAATTGATACCGGTGCATCGCATTCTTTTGTCTCAGCACGTTTTGCTAGAAGTATAAGTTGCCATATATTCCTCTAGATGTGTTATTAGTGGTTTCTACTCCTATGGGTAGCGAGGTTTTAGCTAAGCGTCTAGTTGTGGGTTGTGTTTTGGATTTTGAGGGACATCAGCTTAGTGCTAACCTAATGATTCTAGCGATGGAGGATTTCGATTGCATCATTGGGATAGATCTATTGACTACCTACCGAGCGATAGTGGATTGCTATCAGAGGTTTGTTCAGTTTCGTCCAGAGGATGACGAGTCGTGGTATTTCTATGGTGAGGGAGCGCGACCCCCAATGCCAGTGGTTTCAGCTCTGAAGGACCGGCGTGCGTTAGAGTCTGGCGGGGAAGGCTACCTTATCTACGCCATTGACGCATCCTTAGGAGAGCCAGATATCCAAGAGATACCAGTGGTTCGTGACTTTCCAGATGTGTTTCCGGAGGAAATTTCAGGTTTGCCACCAGTAAGGGAAATCGAGTTTGGCATTGAGTTAGTGCCAGGGACTGCACCGATTTCCAGAACTCCTTACCGATTGGCACCGTCAGAAATGAAAGAGCTGCAGAAGCAATTGCAAGATCTTCTTGATAAGGGTTATATTAGACCTAGTGTTTTGCCATGGGGAACCCCAGTACTGTTTGTCAAGAAAAAGGATGGTTCGATGCGGTTGTGTATTGACTACCGTCAGTTGAATCAGGTGACAGTGAAGAATAAGTATCCTCTTTCGTGGATAGATGATCTCTTTGATCAGTTGCAGGGTACTTCTATCTACTCGAAGATTGATCTTTGGTCTGGGTATCATCAATTACGAGTTTGACAAGAGGACGTTCCTAAGACAGCATTTCGTACGCAGTATGGACACTATGAGTTTCTAGTGATGTCGTTTGGTTTGACGAATGCTCCAGCTGTTTTTATGGATCTGATGAACCGAGTTTTCCGCGACTTTCTGGATAAGTTCGTGGTGGTGTTCATCGATAACATTTTGGTGTATTCTCGCAGCATGGATGAGCATGCCTACCATCTCTATACTGTATTGCAGGTCTTGAGGGAGAGACAGCTCTACGCGAAGCTGAGTAAGTGTGACTTCTGGATTGACCGAGTTGTGTTCCTTGGCCATGTCATTTCTCAGGAGGGCGTATCTGTTGATCCTAGCAAGACAGAGGCTATTTTGAATTGGTCACGTCCGACTACAGCTTCTGAGATTCGTAGTTTCCTTGGTTTAGCAGGATACTATCGTCGTTTTGTGAAGAATTTCTCTCATATAGCTAAGCCTTTGACTCAGTTGACGAAGAAAGACGTTACTTTCGTTTGGTCTGATGCTTGTGAAAGTTTTCGTGAGTTGAGACGTCGTCTGACGACAGCTCCAGTTCTTGCCTTACCGTCGGGATCAGGTGGTTTTGTAGTCTTCACTGATGCTTCTCTTCAGGGTTTGGGGTGTGTGTTGACTCAGAATGGCCACGTGATCGCTTATGCCTCCAGACAGTTGAAGACTCACGAGGAGAACTATCCCGTACATGATTTAGAGCTTGCAGCCATTGTCTTTGCTCTTAAGATATGGCGTCATTATTTGTACGGAGAACGATTTGAGATCTTCACCGATCATAAGAGTTTGAAGTATCTTTCACTCAGGCTGAGTTGAACCTGCGGCAGCGTCGTTGGATGGATCTGTTGAAGGATTACGATTGTGAGATCAAGTACCATCCAGGTTCTTCAAATCCCGTTGCTGATGCGCTTAGTCACAAAGTTTATGTGAGTTCCCTTCGTACCAGTTCGGTTTCGAAGGCAGTGGAGGAGTGTTGTTCTTTGGGATTTACGTTCCGTCATAAGAAAGAACAACAAGGGATTTGTGTCTCTTCTATGCTTGCAGAGCCAGCACTATACAGACGAATCCGGGAAGCTCAAAATTCTGATCTGAAGACTCAGAAGTTGGCCCGGCTGGCTGAGGGTGATAACACTTCTGGTTTCCATTTGCAGGGAGACGGTATGTTGTGTCTTTCTGGTCGAGTTGTGGTACCCGAGGATTCTACTTTGAGGGTTGAGATCTTATCGCAAGCTCACCGCAGTCGATTCTCTGTACATCCCGGCAGCATGAAGATGTACAAGGATCTTCGCACTCGATTTTGGTGGAAAGGGATAAAGCGCAGCGTTTATCAGTTTGTGTCCCGATGCCTGGTGTGTCAACAAGTCAATGCAGAGTTTAGACGACCCGGAGGGTTACTTCACAGCTTAGAGATTCCTGAATGGAAGTGGGATCATGTGACGATGGACTTTGTCACCCACTTGCCTATTTTTTCCAGGAATTGTGATGCTATTTGGGTTGTCGTGGATCGGTTGTCAAAGTCAGCGCATTTTCTTCCCTATAACCGCGATTACACCTTTGATAGGATGGCACAATTATATGTGCGAGAGATTGTTCGATTGCATGGGATTCCGTTGAGCATTGTCAGCGATAGAGATCCGAGATTCACCTCGAGATTTTGGGGTAGTTTCCAGCGAGCCCTTGGTACTACTTTGAGCTTGAGTACGGCTTATCATCCAGAGACTGATGGACAATCGGAGAGGACTATCCGTACTCTAGCGGATATGCTTCGCGCGGCGGTGATGGATTTTGGTCCAGCGTGGCATGATCATTTACCCTTGGTGGAGTTCGCCTACAACAATAGTTACCATCGCAGCATTGGCATGGCACCATTTGAGGCTCTTTATGGACGCCGTTGTCGTACATCTTTGTTTTGGGACGAGGTTGGCGAGCGTCAGGTTGAGGGTCCTCAGATGATTCAGCAGATGATTGATGCAATAGAGTTGATCCGACGCAGGGTTAAGACAGCCCAGGATCGACAGGCTAGCTACGCGAACACTCACCGCAGGCCACTTCATTTTGAAGTAGGGGAGTATGTTTTCTTGCGTGTGTCACCTTTCCGGAAGGTGATGAGGTTTGGTCGCAAGGGTAAGCTGACACCTAGATTTATTAGTCCTTTTGAGATTCTCGAGAAGGTTGGGGATGTTGCTTACCGTCTAGGCACCATTACTGAGCAGTTATATACAGTTATCCCAGATATGGATACCCTATCATTTGAATGCATCATATTTGTATGTTTTACCCAGTGCTTTCGTATTGAGCTTAGAGCTCACGTCCAGTCTTTTCTATGTACCTAGACACCCCATTCGACGGGGCAGGTGTAGGTGCAGGGTGGAGCACCAGGAGCTTGGAGTAGCCAGTGACCAGTGAAGACAGCAGGATTAGCTGTAGGTATTGCCTTTAGGTTATTTATTCGATTTGGTTGTATAAATCGAATTTATTTAACCGGTTGTATTCTGCCGGTCTGTTTTTATTTAAGTCTTCCGCAGCGATTTATTTAATGCATGTTTAATTATGCTCTTAACTCTGATTAGGTAGCGGATCCGGGTAGGGTCGCTACATTTATTGGTATCAGAGCGCATGCATGCAAGAGACTTGGGATATAGTAATAAGACTTTGGGTTATCCTTATAGGATTGATGAGACCTTGGAAGAAGTGATGATGCGGCAATTAGTTTGCCCAGATATTACCATCATCGGCAGGATTTCTGAAGATTTGGCTTATGGGATTCCAGCAAGTGCGGACAGGAGTGATGGATCGTGTCCGAGTTTTCAAGATTTCTATTCAGGTAGATCCTAGTTTTGGATCGAGTACCGGATGCCAGAGGCAGTGGCAGAGCATTTGATGGGACGCACTTGATGCTTGCATCTGTATCGTCCATACCATGATGACACTACTCTGAAGATTCTCCACTAGTAGTTGGAGAGATTGTCAGATAGACCTTCACCAGAGAATGCCTCGAGTGCCTAAAGCATGACAGGTTTCGAGCGTGAGGTCTTTAACCTCATGCAGAACATGGTTTTGCCGGTATGCTGGTATCGATGCGTTCGGTAGGCATACGGGAAACCTCATGTTCAAAAGCATGATTTGGTTACAAGAAGAACGCTGATGGTAGATCATGAGCAGAAGGGGTCGACTGACATGCACTGACGCAGAGCATAGCTGGTTAGCTATCACGAGCCATTTCTCCGGATTTCTTCGTAGGAGGACATGTAGAGAGACTTGGTCGGGAGTATGCTTGTATCGATGCGTGTGTCGATTAGAAGCTTCATGATCAAGAAACGAAGACTAGTACGATGATTTAAATACTGTATCATTGTAGTTGTAAACAGTATTTCAGTTGTAATGAATCATCATACTAAGGTTGTATCATTTCAAGTTCGATTGTACATTTCATTGTATTTTGGATACTGTATGTATTACATGGGATTGTAATTGAGGAATTGTACATAAATGGAAGCAATGATACATGTTTTATTTATCCAGCAATTCGTGAATGATTGCAAATGATTTTGCTAGGATTGACATTGTTTTAGTTGATTAGTGTTCAACTGCTGTAGCTCATGGTATTTGAGTGAGCCAACTGTGACTGTTTGACTTGTGGTTAGTCTAGGCGTTTTCCTAGGATTGACCTAGTTAGTCAGTGGACTAGTTAGTTCCAGCAATGAGTGGACTCATCTAGAGGCATTAAGGGTATTGTTCGGTTTTTAGAACATTTGAACTTTGTTCTAGGTTGTTTCCTTAGAACAGGCTGTCCGACCTTCGTTAGGTTGAGACTTGTGATGATGGGTTTTCATCAGGGATACCAGGTCCAGTATATGCCGAGAGTTGTGAACTGTGACCATGACTAGACGTGATGGGGCGCGACCCTATGCCAGTGTTACTCTGGGAGTCCTTGTACTTCAGAGGTTACCTGGGAGCCTTTGTGCTTCAGGAGATGGCGGTGGGAAGGCTACTCAGTCTAGGGATTTGGTGACAGTCACGACGAGGTATGACCTTGGATTAGATATCAGGTTTGACATTGATGGTTCGATATCGTCTGGTGTGCCAGAGATATTGATTATGTTCTGCTGTGGGAACCAGTCTTGGAGGGATTTCCTTGATAAGTGTGTATTCCGAGCAGTTAGATTTTAACCTTTGGGTTACTGCTAGACGTGTGGATCTAGTAGGTGGACGGATTTTTAACAACGATGACTAGGGGTTGTCATCAGAGTTGTGGTTAGAATTTTCTTGTGATAGGAATCATCCAAGAACTTGGATGGGATGTTGTTTTAAGACTTAGACTCGAATACGAGGACTACTCCTTGATGATTGGCTTCATCAGTGTTGGATTATATCGGACGCTAAGGATTGTATATGACTATTTAAGATGTGAGGGAAGCATGACCTATGACCGTGAAACCTTGGTGGTTGTCCAGGTGGGTTATTGAGGTAAGCTACCTTAGTCTTGAACTGTTGCACAATCTTAGCGAGGGATATAATCAAGATTGTGTTCGAAGATTGTGGAAATCTTTGGGATTCTTTAGTTATTCTTCTTGGACTTGACGAACCGTGGTGTTCATCCTGAATGAACGAGGCAAGTGAGTCTGGTGATTGAACTATGTACTGTCTGATATTTTCAGAGGTTGAGCGTAGGATTTTCCATGGGATGGAAATGGGCTTAGTTTATCTTGATGTTTGCCTTGGGTGAACAAGACAACGATTGATAGTGCTAAGGTGTCACGGGATCTGTGCTAGTGACTACTAGTGGTTATTGGGTAACTCTGTCAGAGTTAGGATGGTTAAGTTCAGAATACAAAGCAGCGGTTAGTGGTGCTGAAAAAGGCGCAGGACCTTTGCCAAGTAAACTATTTATGCACCGTGATCTGACACTGTTTGGAAATGATTCTTTGTGGCAGCTGAGTCATGGTTATTGACCGAGCCATGTAGGTTGGATGATCAGTGGTGGTTTGATCTTATAAGTGCGAGCTTAAGTAGATCGACGAGTTCGATTGGTTGAGCCAATCAGGGTTGATCAGGATGTAGGAATTAAGAAATACTTGGAGTAGTATTCTTCGAGTAGTGCTTATGGGATGAGTACTGGATACCATCTCAGAGCATTTGACAATTTGGATGATTTAGAATCTCTAGGTTTGCCAGAGACGAATCTATCGAAAGATTGCAATTGACTTGTATGATCAAGTTAGGTGCTAACTTGACAGTGGAGACAAGCAAGAGAGTTGGTAGTTTCCAGTATAGTGCATTCTTGTTAAGAAGGAAGTTGATATTGATACAATCAATTGCTTAGTGATAGCAATAGGTTAGGAAAGGATCATGTTGTTGTTTCATGTGAGAGTTTTTCCATTGAACAACAATAGTGGAGATTGTTGACCGGACATTTCGGTTAAGTGAGAGCATCTATGTGTACCGTTGTGGTTGGATCCGACGAGTAGTTAGAAATGCTAATGGACATTAGCAAGGAAACATCAATTGTCTTATCTGTGTGACATTAGCTAGGATCTGATCCTCGAGATCTAGCAGGATGTGTCACTAGTCTTCTGGCGTGTGATGAACGATGTCTCTGAAATGACAAAGATAGTAGAATTTCAACTTAGTTGCCAACAAGATTGTTGTGGGAATTGAAGATTTCGCAAGATAGCGATGAAGCAACTTTGTTCTTTCTAGTCGACAAGCCACATCAGTGCGGACCATTCGTCAAGGATATTGTGCTTTAGCAATGGACGATATTCGGATGTGCGTTGAGTGGCAAGTTACTTCGAGCACAAGTATTTTCCAGGATTGACTAGGAAATCGACGAATTAGATCGTTCAGTGCTGAGACTGATGCATTCGACAAGGGAACGATTTGACTATTGAGAATTCATTGGGATTTAGTTCCAGGATCAGTATGTTCAACCTTGGGAGGTTGGTATGAGCTAATGATATTATCAGAGACTATGAGTTGAGTTATACCAGGTGCAATGACTGTCGAGTTTCGAGATGGAATAGGAAGCGTTTCCATATGTCTGTGCACTGTGGAATGTCCCAGTCGAGCATATTGGTGGGAGCTTGCCTTAGTCTTGATGTGTGCACAGTGGTTGCGAGTATGTATAACTAACTAGAGGATGTCTATCGATTGAAATTCATGAGGTGAATAACCTATGATCGAGATGATGTAGATCATTAGAGGTGTAATAACTTCTATTGCAATGTATGCGTGGCTTCGCAGGCCAATGGCTAGGAGATGATGTAGCGTCATAAATTGCAAGTGATGATAGTTATCATCAGGGCATAGTGTTGAGGTTATACTAAGAAACGTGGACAGCAGAATGTACTAGACATGATGGTTTAAGTTTCCAGTATTTCTTGGGAAGCCGGTTGTGCTTCAGGGAGAGTGGGAAGGATAACCAGTCTAGGGAACATTGTGAGCAGTTACGTTGGAGTATAGACTTGAGTCAACTGGATTATCTTAAAGCGAGATCCATGTTAGAATGTGTCAGCACAATGTTGGAAATAGTGTTTCCTGACTAGAGGTGTTGAGCACCGAGAACTTTTGGAACCATTAGGTGGTTAGTTTTGATTAGTGATTCGACGAATGCAGTAAACCAGTCAGGTTATGACTTGATCTTTGTCAGTATAAGATTTCCTTTGAGACGATAATCTCGATCAGGTGGGTATTGTATCTTTCGTGAACAGAGAGATCGGGGCCAGTTTGGAAGACGTATCAATGTTGTGATATGCGAGTGCTAGAGGAGTTTGATTGTCGACCAGTAGCGCAGAAAATTTCAGCTGGGAAGATGTTAATGCGGTTCAACATTAATTAAGCTTGCAAAGAATTCGACGGGAGTCTGAGTGTGTCGAAGGATATTTCGACCAGACTCTCGAGCAAGGGTTTCTTGTACGTTCTCGAGGTTTTACCCTAGATTTCGAGGACGAAATCTTTTAAGGGGGTGAGAATGTAGTGACCCGTATCCAGAATCATCGATTAATGAGTATATTAATCATGTAAATGGATTCAAGACACTCGAAAATGGTCGGGTAGGTTCCGAGGGTTCGGATGGTTCGGAGGCTCCGAACCGGGTTAGGAGGCTCCAAAGTCAGGAACGGGGGATCCGAACCAGTTCGGAGGATCCGAAGTCGAGTTCAGACGGCCCGAACTCCGTCTATAAATAGGTGGCCGAGATTTCATTTTCAAGTGCACCTTTCCCTCTCTTCTCTCTGATTCCTAAGCCTTCTAACTCAGATCTAGGGAGTTCTAGGCATCTTATTGGGAATCCGGAAGTGGCATAGCGATCCAGGCGTCGAGGCGGAGCTGTGGCCTAGTTTTGAGGTAATTGTCATCAGCGGGCTGACGACGGACGCAGGTATAGCTATGGTCTCCTTAAATTATTTAGGAGTATGCAATAACTTAGTTAAGGCTTTTAGAGCTTAAATAATGATGCATGGATATTTGCATTGTAGAGCTGATATAGGCTTGGAACCTAGAGTGGGACTGCTAGGAACTGCCTATAGTAAGGTACGCAAGTACAGACTGAGATAGCCAGCGGGTTTTGCATGCTTATATGTTGCATTTGTGTGTCATATTATTATGCAGCATGTGCATATCATATTGTGCATGTCCATCTTGTGAGATGAGCCATGTAGGGCCGCTCAGCCCTGTCTGGACGATTGATGTCTAGTGCTCAGTGACTGACGGGTCATGGGTGATTAGCATCTGGGGACACAGTCCACGTCCTGTAGGAATTAGCAGTGTACGCAGGGTTTTCTCCCCGGGTTGTACCACTCATGTCCTAGGTGCCATTACTGAGCAGTTATATACAGTTATCCCAGATATGGATACCATATCATTTGCATGCATCATATTTGTATGTATTACCCAGTGCTTTCGTATTGAGCTTAGAGCTCACGTCCAGTCTTTTCTGTGTACCTGGACACCCCAATCGACGGGGCAGGTGTAGGTGCAGGGTGGAGCACCAGGAGCTTGGAGTAGCCAGTGACCAGTGAAGACAGCAGGATTAGCTGTAGGTTTTGCCTTTAGGTTATTTATTCGATTTGGTTGTATAAATCGAATTTATTTAACCAGTTGTATTCTGCCGGTCTGTTTTTATTTAAGTCTTCGCAGCGATTTATTTAATGCATGTTTAATTATGCTCTTAACTCTGATTAGGTAGCGGATCCGGGTAGGGTCGCTACACAGAGCGTACTATTCGCACTTTAGAAGATATGCTTCATGCGTCGGTGATGGATTTTGGTCCAGCGTGGCATGACCATTTACCATTGGTGGAGTTCAACTACAACAATAGTTTCCATCACAGCATTGGCATGGCACCATTTGAGGCTCTTTATGGACGCCGTTGTCGTACACCTTTGTTTTGGGACGAGGTTGGCGAGCGTCAGGTTGAGGGTCCTCAGATGATTCAGCAGATGATTGATGCAGTAGAGTTGATCCGACGCAGGGTTAAGGCAGCCCAGGATTGACAGTCTATCTACGTGAACACCCACCGCAGGCCACTTTATTTTGAGGTAGGAGAGTATGTTTTCTTACGTGTGTCACCTTTCCGGAAGGTGATGAGGTTTGGTGGCAAGGGTAAGCTGACACCTAGATTTATTGGTCCTTTCGAGATTTTCGAGAAGGTTGGGGATGTGGCTTATTGTCTGGCCTTGCCACCCGATCTTTCGGAGATCCACGATGTAGTGGCCCGTATCCAGAATTAACGATTAATAAATAATTAATCGTGTAATCATGTTTATATTAAGTAAAACATGATTAAGGAAATTCCAAATGGGTAAAAGGAGTCCAGAAATGGATACAAGACACTCGAAAATGGTCGAGAAGGTTCCGAGGGTTCGGATGGTTCGGAGGCTCCGAACCGGGTTAGGAGGCTCCAAACTGGATCGGAGGATCCGAACAAAAGATCGGAGGATCCGAATGGGTTTGAAGGATCCGAGCTCGGATCGGAGGCTCCGAAGATAATGCGTCATGGATGACATCATTGATGGGACTTTGGAGGATCCGAAGTCAGGATCGGAGGCTCCAAACAGGAACGGAGGCTCCGAAGTCAGGAACGGGGGATCCGAACCAGTTCGGAGGATCCGAAGTCGAGTTCGGACGGCCCGAACTTCGCCTATAAATAGAGGTCCGAAATTTCATTTTCAACTCGCACCTCTCCTTTTTCCTCTCTCAATTCCTAGGCCTTCTAACTCAGATCTAGGGAGTTCTAGGCATCCTATTAGGAATCCGAAAGTGGCATAGCGATCCCGACGTCGAGGCGAAGATGTGCCTAAGTTTTGAGGCGATTGTCATCAGCGGGCTGACGACGGACGCAGGTATAGCTATGGTCTCCTTAAATTATTTAGGAGTATGCAATATCTTAGTTAAGGCTTTTAGAGCTAAATTATTGATGCATGGGTATTTGCATTGTAGAGCTGATATAGGCTTGGAACCTAAAGTGGGATTGCTAGGAACTGCCTGTAGTAAGGTACGTAAGTACAGACTGAGATTTCCAGCGGGTTTTGCATGCTTATATGTTGCATTTGTGTGTCATATTATTATGCAGCATGTGCATATCATATTGTGTCTGTCCATCTTTTGAGATGAGTCATGTAGGGCCGCTCAGCCCTGTCTGGACGGTTGATGTCTAGTGTCCAGTGACTGACGGGTCATGGGTGATTAGCATCTGGGGACACAGTCCACGTCCTGTAGGAATGAGCAGTGTACGCAGGGTTTGCTCCCTGGGTTGTACCACTCATGTCCTAGGCGCCATTACTGAGCAGTTATATACAGTTATCCCAGATATGGATACCATATCATTTGCATGCATCATATTTGTATGTTTTACCCAGTGCTTTCGTATTGAGCTTAAAGCTCACGTCCAGTCTGTTCTGTGTATTTGGACACCCCATTCGACGGGGCAGGTGTAGGTGCAGGATTGAGCACCCGGAGCTTGGAGTAGCCAGTGACCAGTGAAGACAGCAGGATTAGCTGTAGGTTTTGCCTTTACGCTATTTATTCGATTTGGTTGTATAAATCGAATTGGTTTAACCGGTTGTATTCTACCAGTCTGTTTTTATTTAAGTCTTTCGCAGCGATTTATTTAATTCATGTTTAATTATGCTCTTAAACTCTGATTAGGTAGCGGATCCGGGTAGGGTCGCTACACACGATGTGTTCCACGTGTCCTTGTTGAGGCAATATGTGGCGGACGAGTCGCATATTTTGCATCCGACCGAGGTAAAGGTAGATCGGGATCTATCGTATGTGGAGAAACCTCTGCGAATTCTTGACAGGAAGGACAAGGTACTTCGTAACAAGCGCATACCATTGGTTATGGTACAGTGGCAACGCAGAGGGACAGAGGAAGCTACTTGGGAGTTGGAGAGCCGGATGTTAGCCGAGCACCCCGAGTTATTTTGAGATTTTGTACTTCTTTGTATCGAGTTATACTTGTTCAGTTGTAATAAAGAACATTTGGTTGGCTATTTATGTTTTCCTCTAAGACTTAAATTTCGAGGACGAAATTTCTTAAGTGGGGGAGAATGTAGTAACCCGCATTTCTAATTAGTGATTAATGAGTAATTAATCATGTGATCATGTTTAGATTAAGTAAAACATGATTAAGTAAATTCCAAATGGATTAACGGAGCAAAAAAATAGATCCAGAATACTCGAAAATAGTGGGCATGGCTCGGGAGGTTCGGACGCTCCGAACTGGTGTTCGGAGGATCCGAAGAGGATCGGAGGCTCCGTCGGTGGGATCGGAGGACCCGAACAGGGTTAGGGCTTACGTCATCAACTACGTCAGCAAGGTGACATCATGGATAACATAACTGATGGGACTTCGGAGGACCCGAAGTAAAGATTGGACGGTCCAATCGTGTTCGGACGATCCGAAGTTATGATCGAGGATCCGAACCAGTTCGGAGGGCCCGAAGCCAAGTTCGGACGACCCGAACATCGTCTATAAATAGAGGAGCCGAGGTTCATTTGTGACTCGCTTATCTCCTCTCTTCTCTCTCTATTCCTAAGCCTTCTAACTCAGATCTAGGAAGATCTAGGCATCCTACGAGAAATCCGGACGTGGCTTAGTGATTTAGACGTCGTCGCGGAGCTACGGCCTAGTTTTGAGGCTATCGTCAGCAAAGGGCTAACGGCAGACGCAGGTACAGCTTTGGCATCCTAAAAATATTTAGGAGTATGCAATAGCTTAATTAAGGCTTTTAGAGCTTAATTGTTGATGCATGGATATTTGCATTGTAGTAGCAATAGACTGGACTAGTAGGGTTGGAGTCTAGGTCAGTGGAGCTAGGTTTGACCAGCAGTGTTAGAGGTACGTAAGTACTGACCGAGATAGCCGGCATGATATATTTGCTTACACCTTTCCGGAAAGTGATGAGGTTTGGTCGCAAGGGTAAGCTGACACCTAGATTTATTGGTCCTTTCGAGATTCTCGAGAAGGTTGGGGATGTTGCTTATCATTTGGCCTTGCCACCCGATCTTTCGGAGATCCACGATGTGTTCCACGTGTCCTTGTTAAGGCAGTATGTGGCGGATGAGTCGCATATTTTGCATCCGACCGAGGTAAAGGTAGATTGCGATCTATCGTATGTGGAGAAACCCCTGCGAATTCTTGACAAGAAGGACAAGGTACTTCGTAACAAGCGCATACCATTGGTTATGGTACAGTGGCAACGCAGAGGGACAGAGGAAGCTACTTGGGAGTTGGAGAGCCGGATGTTAGCCGAGCACCCCGAGTTATTTTGAGATTTTGTACTTCTTTGTATCGAGTTATACTTGTTCAGTTGTAATAAAAAACATTTGGTTGGCTATTTATGTTTTCCTCTTAGACTTAAATTTCGAGGATGAAATTTTTTAAGTGGGGGAGAATGTAGTAACCCGCATTTCTAATTAGTGATTAATGAGTAAATAATCACGTGATAATGACTAGATTAAGTAAAACATAATTAAGTAAGTTCCTGTTGGGATAACGGACTTCAGAAATGTATTCAGAGCACTCAAATTAGTTGAATTGGTTCAGCAGGATCGGACGGTCCGAAGAGGAGTTCGGACGATCCAAAGTGGATCGGAAGCTCCGTGCCAGGATCGGAGGCTCCGATCGAGATCGGACGCTCCATCGGCAAGATTGGAAGCTCCGATCTGGACCAGGGCACACGTCATCGCTTACATCAACAAGGTGACATCATGGCTAACGTAATATTGAGCGATCGGATGCTCCGAAGGTGCGATCGGAGGTTTCGATTGAGTTCGGACGGTCCAAACCGGGTTCGGAGGCTCCAAACGTTGCCTATAAATAGAGGGTCCGAGAATTCATTTTCTCGCACCAATTTCCTCTCTTCTCTCTCAATTCCTAAGCCTTCTAACTCAGATATAGGGAGATCTAGGCATCCTACGGGGAATCCGGAAGTGGCTTAGTAATCTAGACGTCGTCGCGGAGCTACGGCCTAGTTTTGAGGCTATCTTCAGCAAAGGGCTAACGACGGACGCAGGTATAGCTTTGGCATCCTAAAAATATTTAGGAGTATGCAATAGCTTAGTTAAGGCTTTTAGATCTTAATTGTTGATGCATGGATATTTGCATTGTAGTAGCTAGTAGACTGGACTAGTAGGCTTGGAGTCTAGACCAGTAGAGCTAGGTTTGACCAGCAGTGTTAGAGGTACGTAAGTACTAACCGAGATAGCCGGCATGATATATTTGCTTGTATGTTGCATGAGTATGTGCTATATGTTTTACCATGTTTTAGCATGTTTTATCGTCTTAGCACATACATGATTTTACGTGTGACTGCATCCGCAGAGATGTGAGTCATTGACAGCCTCCATAGGGAAAATTGACCTTATTTTGGACTCAAGTCAGGTATGGCAGTTTCCATATGAGGCTTGCATCCTGTTTTGGATTCGGGTCAGGATGGGGTTGGCTCAGCCCTGATATGGAGTATACGAGTACCCCGCGGAGTAGCTCTCTAGCCGGTACTGTATATTCCCGGCGCCATGAGCAAGTGTTTTCACTTGAGTTTTAAATCATCTGCGTGCGCATATTTGTATTTATATCATTGCTTCGTATTGAGCGTTCTAGCTCACGCCCCTGTGTTTGGGTATTGTATACCTTGTGGCGGGGCAGGTTTGAGGCTGGACGGTCCTGGCGGCTCTCAGCAGGATTGAGCTTGGGGAGTGCGAGGTTGTAGAGGGTAGGGATTTATTTACCCTGAACCTTCGATTTGATTGTATAACAGTATTTATACACTTGTGATAGCGTCGGTTGTATTCTGTCGATTGGATTTGTTGTATTTTAATTATCCGCACTTTACGCTTTAAGCTTTTATTGCGTGCGCTTTTATTATAACTCTGATTAGGTAGTGGATCCGGGTTGGGTCACTACAAAATATCACTCGAATGTCTTCCTCCACGCTTGTGATCTATATGGCTTTGAACCACCAGAACTAGAGGAACTACTTTCTTGCTTCTTGAACTGTTTACCTTTGGGACTAAAACGATCTCTTTTGTTTCTATTGCTGCCACCTCCTTCATACCTGCTTTGCTGTATTTCCTCAGTACGTGTTTGGATCTTTGATGAGACCTTGGTTCCTTTGCCTGAGCAACGGCACCAGTGTTGTCGCAGTACATCGGAACTGGACCAACAGCTTCAGGAATTACGCCCAACTCTTGGACGAAATTCCTCATCCAAACGGCCTCTTTAGCAGCAGTTGATGCTGCAATGTATTCTGCCTCAATGGTGGAATCCACTGTGGTGTCTTGCTTGGAACTCTTCCAAGAGACATCACTGCCATTGAGCATGAATATAAATCCAGAGGTTTACTTCGAGTCATCCACGTCTCTTTGGAAGCTAGAGTCGGTATAGCCTTCCAATTTCAATTCTCTTCCTCCATAAACCATGAATATATTCTTAGTCCTTCTCAAGTACTTAAGAATGGCCTTCACGGCTTTCCAATGCATTTGATCGAGGTTGGCCTGATATCTGCTCGTGACACTCAGAGCAAAGGCTACATCCGGTCTGGTAGATATCATCCCATACATAATACTACCTATGGCTGACTCATATGGTATGTGTGTCATTTTCTCTATCTCTTCGTCAGTCTTGGGACACATAGACCTGGATAGAAAAACTCCATGACACATAGGTAGATGTCCTCTCTTGGACTCATCCATAGAAAACCTTTTCAATATGGTGTCGATGTAGGTTGCTTGAGTGAGTCCTATCATTCTCTTAGATCTATCTCTATAGATCTGTATCCCTAGAATATAGGAGGCCTCACCCAAATCCTTCATCGAGAATCTACCTGATAACCATATCTTTGTTGACTGCAACATCCCTACGTCATTCCCAATGAGTAGGATGTCATCAACATAAAGCACTAAGAACGTCACCGCATCCTTAACTACTTTCTTGTACACGCACGGTTCCTCCGGGTTTTTGATGAAACCAAAGTCCTTTATTGTTTCATCAAATTTCTGGTTCCAACTTCTTAATGCTTGTTTGAGACCATAAATTGATCTCTGAAGCTTGCATACCTTATGCTCGCTTCGCATGGATGTGAATCCCTCGGGCTGCATCATATAGATTTCTTCCTTAATGTTTCCATTAAGAAATGCAGTCTTCACATCCATTTGTCATATCTCATAGTCATACCATGCTGCTATGGCAATAAGGATTCTTATGGACTTGAACATTGCGACTGGTGAAAAGGTTTCATCATAGTCTCCTTGTCTTTGAGTATAACCTTTTGCTACCAATCATGCCTTGTAGGTTAGTACCTTGCCATCAGGCCCAAGTTTTCTCTTGTAGATCCATTTACACCCTATTGAAACAATTCCATCGGGAGGATCTACTAAAGACCAAACTTGGTTTGTATGCATCGAGTCTATTTTCGACTGCATAGCATGAAGCCATAAATCCGAATCCGCATCAGAAATTGCTTCCTTGAAGTTTCTTGGATCACATCCAAAGTCGGATTCACTTTGATCCCCTTCAAGAAGAAGACCATACTAGAAGTCCTGTCTAGGTGTAGGCGTGTCCACTGAAGGTTCTTGAGGTGTGGGATCGTTATTTTGTATCTCGGGTTCTTCTCGAATTTCTTCGAGTTCCATCATCTTGCCTTTCTTATCTAATAAGAACTCCTTCTCCATGAAGGTAGCATTCCTCGAAACAAACACTTTTGTTTCATTAGCATGATAGAAATAATATCCGATTAAATTCTTCGGATATCCTACAAAATAACATAAGGTGGATCGACTATCCAACTTATCTCCCACTGTCTGCTTCACGTAAGCAGGACATCCCCAAATCCTTAAGTACGAATACTTAGGAGCTTTGCCATTCCATAACTAGTATGGAATTTTATCTACTACTTTAGTGTGGACATTGTTCAACAACAATACCGTCGTTTCAAGCGCATAGCCCCAAAACGAAGGTGGGAGTTCAGTGAAGCTCATCATAGATCGAACCATGTCCAACAAAGTTCGATTGTGACACTCCGAGACACCATTCAGCTGAGGTGTCATAGGAGGAGTCCATTGAGAGAGAATCCCATTCTCTTTTAGATAGCTCAAAAACTCGGTACTTAAGTATTCTCCACATCGATCCGATCGAAGTGCTTTAATACTTCTACCTTGTTTTTTTTCTACTTCAGCCTTGAATTCTTTGAACTTTTCAAATGATTCAGACTTATATTTCATTAAATATAAATACCCATACCTAGAATAATCATCAGTAAAGGTAATGAAGTAGGTGTGACCAAATTTAGTACCGATACTAAATGGTCCACAAACATTTGTATGGATCAAATCCAACAGGTTTTGACTACGCTCAGGCTTCCCTTTGAAAGGAGATTTAGTCATTTTTCCTTTTAGGCAGGACTCACAAGTAGGTAGAGAGTTAATATCAGACATATCAAACATGCCCTCTCCCACTAGCTTGTTCATCCTCCTTGAGGAAATATGACCTAGCCTAGCATGCCAAAGGTTTGCCGGGTTTTGACTATCGTTTTTCCTTTTATTTGTTGTTACCGATTTATCAACATAATTAATTGGAACGTCTTTTAATTTTAAGTTATATAGATCATTTTCAAGTTATCCATTTTCAATCAAACATTCATTCTTGTAAATATTGCAAATCCCATTTACAAAATTACAAGAAAAACCATCTCTATCAAGCATAGAAACAGAAATAATGTTTTTAACTAAATCTTGCACAAATAAAACATCTCTCAATAATAACTTAAAATTGTTCTGCAAAACTAAATAAACGTCTCCCACTGCGCTGGCTTCAACTCTGGAACCATTTCCGAGCCTCAACTGGGTCTCACCCATCCTAAGCTTATGACTTCTTGTCATCGCCTGCAAATCATTGCAAATGTGAGATCCACATCCGGTATCCAATACCCAAGAAGTAGTATTAAGTGAAACATTTATTTTAATGTAAAACATACCCTTTGCAGTTCGCAACTGCTCGAGGTATTCCTTGCAGTTACGTTTCCAATGACCGGGTTTCTTGCAGTGATGGCAAACATCTCCAGATATGTTCACGTTTGAAGCTTTTGTCTTGCCCTTATTCTGTGGTACAATTTTCTTGGGTGGGGCAGAACGTTTCTTACCCTTTCTACTTGGCCCCTTCTTGGAGTAAGAAGAGGAGCCAACCAAGAGTACCGGTTTATCCTTCTTTAATGTGGCCTCATAAAACACAAGCATATTGACCATCTCTTCAAGGGTGGCCTCTATCTTGTTCATATTGAAGTTCACCACAAATCTGTCAAACGACGAAGGAAGTGAAAGAAGTAACAAGTCCGCATTTAGTTCATGCTCCAATGTCAAATCGAGTGTTACCAACTTTTCAATGAGCCCAATCATGTGTACCCCATGCTCACGGACCGAAGTCCCATCTCGCATGCGGCATGTCATGAGCTCTTTGACGGTGGCATACCTCTCCGACCTTGACTGAGCTCCAAAAAGTTCCTTGAGGTGCATGTGTATGTCAGCAGCATTCACGGCATCCTCAAATCGCCTCTGGAGTTCATCAGACATTGAAGCTTGCATATAGCATTTAGCCTTGATATCATGGTCCCACCATTGATCAAGTTTTGCCAATTATTCCGGACTTATATTAGCCGGTGCTTCCTTTGGAGGATTCTTTTCTAACACGTAGAAAATTTTCTCCGAGTTTAGAACAATCTTTAATTTACGGAACCATTCCGTATAGTTTGCGCCAGTCAATTTGTTTTGTTCGAGAATTGAGTATAGTGGATTTCGCGAATTCATTGTAATGAAATACTGAAAAAAAAACAGACAATAATCAGTGATTGTTTAATTAATCTACTAAGACATAAAATATGGCAAGATTTAATTTTATGAATTTTACTCCCACTATTTTAACGATTTCACTATCCTCTAGTGAAAACGGGAAACTTGTTTTCTTAGTGGGAACATGGAGTCCAATTGACAAACTATAGTCCCGAATAATATCAGCCAACCATAATTTTCAAAAGATAGAGCTCAATTGCTTTCAAAGCAACCCCCATGTTTTTACCTCATGTCCAATAAGGGCCCAATAATATGATGCCGTTTAATGTGACATGTCAAGATGACCCATCAATATTAAGTTGTGATGGACGGTCGCCATGTGAATTTCCAATAATATGGGCCAATCCTATGGGAGTTCCACCCAACTTACAACATGTGTCGATCCAATGTACAACTTTTCGACGAACGGCCCCCCCCAATAATATGAGCCGAACCGTGCCCGCGGGTAGCATCTCATACATTGATCGTTGATGGAAGGTAGGAACATTTAAACAATATTTAAATTTCCTTTTGTTTATCTTGATATCAATTTTAAATCATATTTAAAATGAGGGATTTTTAATTTTGAAAATTGTCTCATCATGCAATATTTGTATGCTTGCGGGATTCATACAATTTAGTCTAAACATGCATACATCAATAATATCATGTATTATTTAAAGGATGATCGATCTCAATCACTAATCGACCTGTGGTTGCCAATCATGAGTCTAAGTCCAATCCTAGGTGATATGAAAGTATGCAATGCAATCCTATTACATTGAGCTTTCAATTTACATTTTTTCGGTCTTTATTGTCTGTTGGGCCCTGTTGTCGCTTACTCTAGGCCTTTCACCCTCGTACACTTTGAACAACATACTAGTTTGGTCATCGCAACTAGTGAAGTAAGATGCTTCTTTCTTCGTGGGAAAGGTAGTATTCCTGCCAACCACTACACTCATTTCATCGACAGCAACGCCTACACCAAGAGACAGAGAGGTGACATCGTACAATATTAGGTTTTGGATCTTGTCACTACCTTGTTCTGTCAAAATCGCGGCTTGAACTGCCGCGCCACAGGCTACAGCTTCGTCGGGGTGAATGTTTTTGCACAACTCTTTGCCATTGAAGAAATCCTGAAGCAATTGTTGCACCTTTGGAATTCTAGTGGATCCACCAACGAGCACCACGTCGTGGATGCTCGTCTTGTCCATCTCGGCATCCTTGAAACACTTTTCAACATGGCCTATGCATTTCTCGAACAAATCCATGTTCAGCTCCTCAAATTTGGCACGCGATATTTTAGACTCAAAATCGACCCCGTTGTACAAAGCATCGATTTCAACAGTCGTGTGTGCCATGAAAGACAGGTTCCTCTTTGCTCTCTCACAAGCTGTCTTCAACCTTCTCAATGCTCGTGACTTGTTACTTATGTCCTTTTTGTGCTTCCTTTTGAGCTCTTCCAAAAAATAATTTACCATTCTGTTGTCAAAATCCTCGCCTCCAAGGTGGGTGTCCCCTGCAATTGACTTAACCTTTATGACACCATCAGTCATTGTTAGAAGAGAAACATCAAAAGTACCACCGCCAAGGTCGAAAATAAGCACATTCCTTTCACCACTGGACATTTTGTCAAGACCATAGGCAACTGCTGCCGCAGTTGGCTCCACAATGATGCGCAAGACATTGAACCCTGAAATAGTTCCGGCTTCCTTGGTCGCCCTTTGTAGTATATTAATTTGTATATATATCTTATATTAATTAATTAATTAACTAGCAACGAGATCCCGCCCTGCAATTAAGTGCCCCGGCAGTTCTGGTGACTGAACCCACAAGAGAAACTGGTCTAGCACTTAAACTCGACGCCCTCGAATGCGCAGCCCAAGCTCCACCACCCGATTGCCGGAAATAGGCGCCGTTCAACATCAGATCGCCTTCCGATCTCCAGTTCCAGTGCATCCATTGACTTTCCGGCGCATCCTCGTGCTTCATCACCTACAATATATATATATATATATATATATATATATATATATATATATATATATATATATATCATTAACAAAACGTCATGCTAGCTCTATATATATGATTATATTTGAATAATATATAAAAAATATTACCTCTTTTCTAAATCTATCATTGGGTGCAAGGAATCTGTTCCCGTGGCTATAAATGGTAGGATCAGCACTTCCACCAATCGCATACATTTCCCAATGAGTATAGTCATTGTTCACCACATGGAAATACCCAAGCCTACACCTAGGCATCCTTTGTACAGATTTGGACAAGCTAAAAGACATCCTAAACATCACATTTGAAAGGTAAAAGTGGACTACTATTTGATTGGGATTATAACTCGAGATGGTTTGTATCGAGTTCTCCTAAATCACATACTTATTTGCTTAGTTGCTTTTATATGCTCTTCTATGCTATGTTGAATGAGTCTTTGATATAATGAATGCTTTGATTATGATATATGTTGCATTCATCTTGAAGACTTGTTTCTTGATTTTGAAATGAACAGAAACGTTTGAATAGACGATTTGAGGGATTGTATATGTATGGTCTGGGTGGTTGTTTTAGCCTAGCGTCTGATTTACATATATGATGGCTTCAAAGTCTAGAGAAGTGAGATAAGTAGCCCCACCTCGATCGGGAGAGTCGGTGGATTAGTTATGATATCTACTTTTCGGGATCCCAATCGACGAATGAAGAGATGAACCTTGTTTTAAAACATGCATTGAAGTTATGTTTTTTTATATCATGATCTTGATATATGTTTGTATGCATGTTTAGTTGCTTTTACTGGGAAATCTATTTCTCACCGGAGTTATCCGGCTATTGTTTTGTTGTATGTGTCAGTGCAATAGGAGGGAGTGGAACCGGGCAAAAGCGAATGTGAAGAACAAGGGAAGAGAAGATAGCGTGATGATCCGAGTTTAGATGAGTTCTTGTGCTGTCAATGTTAGAGTTGAGTCCAAAACCATGAACATGTTATAGCTACTTGTTCCAAGACTTGTAGTTGATCTAGTTGATGTATATAGGATTTGAGATGTATCTAAATCCTTGAGACAATATAATGTAGCTTGATCTTGAATATATAACATTGCTTTTTGCATGCTTTGTGGGCTTTTTGATTATGTTTATAAGGCCTTGTGATGATTCAATTCTATCAACTTTATCATGTGAGAATGCATGTTGGCTTATGATAGTTGAATAGGCTTTGTATGAGTTGATATTGGATGAAAATGCATGAAGGAACTTGTAACACCCGGTATTTTCAGTACGTAAATCCGCATGCATAATTAGGAATTTAATTAATTTAAAATTTTAGATTTATGGGTTAAATAATTATGTGAATTATCTGTGCTTATTTAAATGATTTTTTTTTAAGTATTTAACCCATAAATAGAGATTTTCCTGATTTATGATATTGTATTATTTTATCGCGTTGACGAGACCGTGGACGGACGAGATGACAACTTTCTACCCAAATTATTTTATGAGTCTTTTAGGAGCCCGAAAATATTATTTTGAGTTTTATTTCCTCAAAATTATCAGTATTTAATTTTATATAATTTTAGAAGTCCATTTTTACCCAAATTAAGCCAAAATAATAACTTTTAATTATCTTTAAAATTCCCTTAATATAATATTTCGGGATTTTTATGTTTATTATGATATCTATTATTTTTTTTTAAAGCCTAGATATATTTTTATTTATGTCATTATCTTGAAAGTTATTCCCTATCTACCCCAAGGCCAACCCTCACACGCTCAAATCACTTCTCCCTCACCCTAGCCGTCTCCCTCACCTCTCCATTCTTTTCCATCGACAGCAACATCAAGGAGGAAGCCATAGACCTTTATTTTTAAAGATTTTTCGAAGGTTGCTCGTCGTAGTCGTCCGGAATCGTCTTCACGTTCTTCCCATCTACTTTCTACGATTTAAAGGCATGTTTTTCTTCCCTTTTTAAGCACCATATCAGTATGTATTATGTAGGTGTTGTGTACGTGTCGAAATCCTCAAATATTTTCAGATTTTAAATGGTATCGTTTGATGTTTGCACCTTGTTTATGTGTTTTGTCATCATCTCACGTTTTTTATTTAGCATGGGCGTGCATGGCTGCTCGGCCAAGATTCATGGGTGTCCTAGGGTCCCTAGAATTGGGCTAGTTGATCGGTTAAGGTTGGAGAAGGGCTGGAACGAAGCAAATCGAATTCTGTCATGGGTGGCTCGCACAGGTTCGGTTCGTTCAGGTTTTGGGGCTGTGGGAGAATGCTTCGTTCTCCCTCCTCAGGCCATGGTTTAGAGTGAGGTTTGAAGGGTTAGAACTCCCTTGATGTTGGATAAGATTGAGAAGTGGTTTCACAAAAAAATATGGTTGGAGTAGGGAGAACGATTGAATTTACGGCAGCCGCTCAGGGCTGGGTGCGAGCTGGGGGACAGCCTGTTGCAAGGCTTCGTTCTCCTTCCTCGGACCACGGTTTGGGCTGGTTCTTGGCTTGATGGAAACGTCTAGATGTGGGCTACATCCTAGATGTGGTTCTCCGGCCGGTGGATGGCCGGAGCAGGGCGGCCGTCGGTGTTCTTTGCAGCTGCTCGCGGCCGAGGGCTGTGCTAGAGGGGGAAACGGGTTTTGGGTTTCAAGGTGGGTCCGAGTCGAGTCATAGGTTCGGGTCGGGGTCAGTAAGTCATGGGTCATGTTAGTTGGGTCCGAGTTCGGGTTAAGTGAGTCGGGCTCGGGTATTTTTATTTTTAAGTTTTAAGTTTAATTAAGGGTTAAATGGGCTTAATTAAATCCCAAAATTTGATTGGGCTCCATTTAATTATTTGGGTTGAATTTAATTGTTATTGGGTTTAATTAAATTAAATTAAGTTAGCCCAATAATTTTATGGGCTTGGGAGCCCATGGAAGTTATTGGGCCAGTTTTTGGGCTTTTTAGCCCATTGGGCCAGAATAGGTTGTTATTAGGCCAGGAATACATTAATGGGCTTGAATAAATTAATTGGGCTTAGAAATGTATTTTTGGGCTTAAGTTTGTTAATGGGCCATTTTCAGTGTTAATGGACCAAAATTTAAGAAAATGGGCTTGAGTGTTAGAGCCAGCAGTTCAGCACAAACCATGAGAAATTGCATGTGTCATAATTATATATTTAATTATTTTATGCATGAAAGTTATTTTAGTATTTATATGTTAGTATAAAAATTAAATTAAATATATATGAAGGACACACATTTTTATTTAAGTACATGCATTCATGAAATAATTTTATGGCATGATTTTATGTTTAAGGTTGAGCAAAAAAATAATTTTATGTTGGAAGTTGATGTAGTGTGACAATTTAAGGGGGACAAGACCCTACATGTTAAGGGCAGTTTACTGTCAATTTAAGGGTAGTTTACTACCAGTAAGAGGTAATTCGTAACTGCCACGTACGTTGGTTCTAAGAGACTGATCAGTCGAACTTTTAAGTTTAAGGTTACACTACGGATATGACCATGCGATGTTAGAAAAAAATGTTATGCTCAACAATGTTTATGTATGTAATATATGATTATATTTAAGTTCAAGTTTAAGTAAGATTTTAAGTTATAATTCATAATTTTTAAGCATGCTCATTCATGTATATGTTATTTATTAGTATTCCAGTGATTTAAATTATTTTAAACCCTTGTTATGTTAGCATGTTAGGCCTCTAGGCTCTCTACACTTATATGGTGCAGGTGAGTACGTAGAGGAAGATGTAGTTCCTACCGGTGGTGAGGACGTATGAGCGGACATGCAGTGATCCCCCGTGACCGCCGGCTGAGTCTTGAGAACATTTTTAAGAATTTTTAAACTCTGTTTCTTATTTATTCTTTTATGTCTTGTCAGTGGTGGATTTTAGTACTATTTTTATTAAATAATTTTTATTGCATGCAACCTTTTAAGTTGTTTGTTTGACCGTATTTTATTTAAGTTTGACTCAGTTATTTAAGTAAAAATGTTGCAATTTATTTATGTTATTTTTAAATCTGTTTATTTTGTGCATATATGTATGGGCATGTATGTACATCTATTTTACTTAGTATTATTTTAAAAAAAAAATTCCGCATTTATTAGTAGTAGATGTTTCAATTGGTATCAGAGTCGCGTTCTTGGAGGGGTCATCACTGCTATGCGAGCTCATAAATCCACGCTATCGGTCTGTAAGTTTTAATTTCTTTTAGTATGATTTAGTAGTATCATGTTTAAGACTTAAGCATTTATGTTAGCAGAAAATCTTTAAGTACTTAGTTATGCATGTCGATTTACGTAAAGAAATATGTGGTGGTGCAGAATGCCTCCGAGACCAGTTAACAGACGCGGGGGACCTCCACCTCCACCTCCGCAAAATCCGCTTTCGGCATTGGAGCAGGCCAATGCAAACATGATGACCGGGATTACTGCTCTGTTGGAGCAGCAGGCAGCACGTCCGAGACTGTCTCACGATGAGGACGTGGCGGAGAGGTTCTAGAAGAAGGGACCTAAGGAGTTCGCAGGTGCCACAGATCCACTCATTGCTGAGGGGTGGATCCGTTCTTTGGAGAGCATCTTTGCTTACATGGGGTTGACTGATGCGGACAAGGTGAGATGCGCAGTGTACATGCTGAAGGGTGATGCAGACTTATGGTGGGAGAGTGCATCACGAGGAGTGAATTTGACTACTTTGCTATGGGCAGACTTCCGGAGGATGTTTTACTCCAAGTATTTCACTGAGGACGTGCGCAGCCGCATGATTTGAGAGTTCATGAGTCTCCTATAGGGAGACAAGACAGTTGTGGAGTACATCCAACAGTTCGAGAGGGGCTGTCACCTGGTGCCATTGATTGCTGACAGTGCACCTGAGAAGATGAGACAGTTTATTGAGGGGCTCAGGGCAGAGATTAAGCATGATGTTCGCATGGCGGACGTCCCCACTTATGAGGCTGCAGTCAGTAGAGCCTTGCGTTTTGAGGAGGGTAGGAGAGAGATCCAGAGGGAGCAGCAGAGTAAGAGGCAGTTTCAGTCTGGGTATCAGCGACCATCTTCGCAGCCTCCTGCGAAGAAGCAGTTTACTGGGCCGTCTAAGGGCCCGAATCAGCAGAAGCCACAGCAGCAGAGACAGCAGCCTAGGGGCGGGGCCTCTAATGCTGGAGGATATCCTACTTGCCCGAAGTGCCAGAAGATGCATCTAGGACCATGTCTTCTAGGAGCGGGCGTCTGTTTTCATTGTAAGGAGCCAGGGCACCAGATGGCCAATTGCCCGAGGAAGAAGAACACTACAGGGAGAGTGTTCGTGATGCAGGCTGAGGAGGCAGATCCAGATACCTCCTTGATCACCGGTATATCTTACCCCTAGTATTTTATGATTTCTTTCTTTGGTTAAGAATTTTGATTTCTCTTTGTGGAATAATTTGATATTTGGGATTTCCTATCTGCATGTTAGAATAGGAAGCATGTTTTACTTGTGACTAGAATTAAGGGTTATTAGTGACTCATCTTTGGGGGAAAAGTTTAGTAGTGGTATGAAGTTGTTGGGATTCTTCTGCGTGCAGGGAGAATTTTAGTTGGAGGCAACTCCACGTTTGCGTTGCTAGATTCAGGGGCTACGCATTCGTTTATCTCCCTAGAGTTTATCAGACGGATAGGCATCACACCTGAGATTGCCGACAGTGGTTATGATGTCACTATGCCGTCAGGACAAAATATTTCTACCTCTAGTGTCATTCGAGAGCTGGAGTTGGAGCTGCAGGGGCACTCCATTCGCGCAGATGTAGTGGTTTTGCCGTTGAGCGGTTTTGATTTGATATTGGGTATGGACTGGTTGACAGTCAATGGAGCTTTGATTGATTTTCGTCGGAGGACAGTGTCAGTGAAACCACCGGGAGGCGACCCGTTTACTTTTCATGCATCTCAGAGCAGTGATATTTCTCAGGTGATATCTCTTATTCAGGCGAGGAAGCTGTTGAGACGGGGTTTCCGAGGTTTCCTAGCGAGTATTGTCACGGCCTCAGAACCAGCCAGTAGATCATTATCAGAGATAGAGGTAGTTCGTGACTTTCCAGAAGTCTTTCCGGAGGATGTTGCAGGGATTCCACCAGTGAGAGAGGTGGATTTCAGTATCGACTTATTGTCAGACACTGTGCCTATCTCAAAGGCACCGTACAGACTTGCTCCTACTGAGATGAAAGAGTTGAAGGAGCAGATTCAGGAGTTATTAGAGAAAGGCTTTGTTCGTCCTAGCTTTTCTCTATGGGGAGCTCCAGTGTTATTCGTGAAGAAGAAGGATGGCAGTATGAGATTGTGCATCGATTATCGAGATCTCAACAGAGTCACGGTGAAGAATAAGTACCCACTGCCGAGGATAGAGGACTTATTTGATCAGTTGCAGGGAGCTTCAGTGTTCTCCAAGATCGATCTGCGATCTGGTTATCATCAGCTGCGAGTTAGAGAGGCAGATGTGTCCAAGACTGCTTTTCGGACACGTTATGGGTATTACGAGTTCTTAGTGATGCCATTTGGGTTGACCAATGCTCCAGCGGTTTTCATGGATCTCATGAACCGGGTATTTCAGCCGTATCTTGATCAGTTCATCATAGTCTTCATTGATGATATCTTGATCTACTCTAGGAGCGTTGAGGAGCATAGGCAGCATCTACAGACAGCCTTGCAGACTTTGAGGGAGCATCGTTTGTATGCCAAGTTCAGCAAGTGCGAGTTTTGGCTTGAGCAGGTGGCATTTCTTGGCCACATTATTTCTAGAGATGGGATTGCAGTGGATCAGTCGAAGGTTGAGGTAGTGCAGAAATGGGGTATTCCGAAGAATGCTTCGGAGATTCGCAGTTTCTTGGGTTTGGCAGGATACTATAGGAAGTTCATCAAGGGTTTTTTCTCTATTGCAGTACCCTTGACTTCCTTAACCAAGAAGAATGCGAAGTTTGTTTGGAGTCCAGACTGTCAGAGGAGCTTCGATCAACTGAAGGAATCACTCACTACTGCACCGGTTTTGGCGATGTCAGTACCACACGAGGAGTTAGTGGTGTACACCGACGCGTCTAAGCTAGGTTTAGGTGCAGTACTTATGCAGTGTGGTAAGGTTATTGCGTATGCGTCGAGGCAGTTAAAGATTCACGAGCAGAACTACTCGACACATGACTTGGAGTTAGCAGCAGTGGTCTTCGCTTTGAAAATCTGGAGGCATTATCTGTATGGTGAAAAGTGTAAGATTTTCATGGATCATAAGAGCCCCAAGTACTTCTTCACTCAGAAGGAGTTGAACATGAGGCAACGGAGATGGTTGGAGTTAGTGAAGGATTACGACTGCGACATTAGCTACCATCCAGGTAAAGCTAATGTAGTGGCCGATGCCTTGAATCGGAAGTCGACAGTGGTATCGTGTTTGACAGTGCAGTTACCACTGCAGAGCGAGATTCAGAGGTTTGATTTGGAGTTTTACTCGAGTGGTCATGCACCGAGCTTGTCAGTGTTGACGGTGCAACCGATTCTACGAGATCGGATCAGAGTTGGACAGACTACTGATGAGGAGTTACAGCGTTGGAGGCAGAGAGATGAGGCCAAGGGTGGTCTTCTGTATACAGTTGTGGATGGCATTGTTCAGTACCGTGGTAGGATATGGGTACCGAACGTC
Organism: Henckelia pumila; assembly: GCF_033568475.1. Taxonomy (NCBI): domain Eukaryota; kingdom Viridiplantae; phylum Streptophyta; class Magnoliopsida; order Lamiales; family Gesneriaceae; genus Henckelia; species Henckelia pumila. The sequence continues at coordinate 136,291,836 of NC_133123.1, read as the reverse complement.
GATCAGTTGAGAGCTGAGATTCTAGCAGAGGCTCACACATCTCCGTACTCCATTCACCCCGGAAGTACGAAGATGTATCGAGATTTACAGCTATTGTATTGGTGGCCCGGGATGAAGAGAGACATCGGGAGAGTTGTGTCAGAGTGCTTGACTTGTCAGCAGGTCAAGGCTGAGTATCAGCGTCCAGCAGGACTTCTTAGACCTCTTCCTATTCCGGAATGGAAATGGGAGAACATTACAATGGATTTTGTAGTTGGCCTTCCGAGGAGTAACAGAGGTTGCACAGCTATTTGGGTGATCGTGGATAGACTCACCAAGTCAGCTCATTTCTTGCCGGTGAGGACTACCTACTCCTTGACACAGTATGCAGAGCTTTACATCAAGGAGATTGTTAGATTGCATGGCATACCTGTGTCCATTGTATCCGATAGAGATCCGAGATTCACATCCGCATTTTGGAAGAGTTTGCACACAGAATTGGGGACTAGATTACTGTTCAGCACAGCTTTTCATCTCCAGACAGATGGTCAGTCTGAGAGGGTGATACAGGTTCTTGAGGATTTACTGAGAGCCTGTGTCATCGATTTTCAGGGCTCATGCGAGACGAGATTGCCGTTAGTGGAGTTTAACTATAACAACAGTTTTCAGTCGTCTATAGGTATGACTCCTTATGCAGCATTGTATGGGAGGAGATGCAGATCTCCTGTGCATTGGGATGAGGTCGGCGAGAGGATTTTACTTGGTCTTGAGATCGTGCAGCAGACAGCTAACATTGTGACTCAGATTCGGGATCGTATGAGGACTGCTCAGAGTCGTCAGAAGAGTTATGCAGATACTCGACGACGAGATTTGGAGTTCGTAGTAGGTGATCACGTGTTTCTGAGAGTGTCACCTATGAAGGAAGTGATACGTTTTGGCCGGAGAGGTAAGCTTAACCCTAGATATATAGGGCCATTCGAGATCTTGGAGAGAGTTGGTACGTTGGCCTACCGTTTAGCTCTACCACCAGGGCTAGCGGCAGTGCACAATGTATTCCATGTATCCATGCTTCGGAGATACATCTCGAACCCGTCACATGTGTTGAATTTTGAGCCTCTTCAGTTGACATCGGAGTTAGCATTTGAGGAGAGGCCTATACGGATCTTGGCTAGGGAGGAGCGCAGATTGAGGACGCAAGATATACCGATGGTCAGAGTCCAGTGGCTGAATCACTCGGAGGAGGAAGCTACTTGGGAGACCGAGGCAGACATGAGGACTCGCTACCCGGAGTTGTTCGGGTAAGTACTTTAATTTCGAGGATGAAATTCAACTTAAGGGGGGGAGAATTGTAATACCCGGTATTTTCCGTACGTAAATACGCATGCATAATTAGGAATTTAATTAATTTAAAATTTTAGATTTATGGGTTAAATAATTATGTGAATTATCTGTGCTTATTTAAATGATTTTTTTTAAGTATTTAACCCATAAATAGAGATTTTTCTGATTTATGATATTGTATTATTTTATCGCGTTGACGAGACTATGGACGGACGAGATGACAACTTTCTACCCAAATTATTTTATGAGTCTTTTAGGAGCCCGAAAATATTATTTTGAGTTTTATTTCCTCAAAATTATCAGTATTTAATTTTATATAATTTTAGGAGTCCATTTTTACCCAAATTAAGCCAAAATAATGACTTTTAATTATCTTTAAAATTCCCTTAATATAATATTTCGGGATTTTTATGTTTATTATGATATCTATTATTTTTTTTAAAGCCTAGATATATTTTTATTTATGTCATTATCTTGAAAGTTATTCCCTATCTACCCCAAGGCCCACCCTCACACGCTCAAATCACTTCTCCCTCACCCTAGCTTTCTCCCTCACCTCTCCATTCTTTTCCATCGACAGCAACATCAAGGAGGAAGCCATAGACCTTTATTTTTGAAGCTTTTTCGAAGGTTGCTCGTTGTAGTCGTCCGGAATCGTCTTCACGTTCTTCCCATCTACTTTCTATGATTTAAAGGCATGTTTTTCTTCCCTTTTTAAGCACCATATCAGTATGTATTATGTAGGTGTTGTGTACGTGTCGAAATCCTCAAATATTCAGATTTTAAATGGTATCGTTTGATGTTTGCACCTTGTTTATGTGTTTTGTCATCATCTCACGTTTTTTATTTAGCATGGGCGTGCATGGCTGCTCGGCCAAGATTCATGGGTGTCCTAGGGTCCCTAGACTTGGGCTAGTTGATCGGTTAAGGTTGGAGAAGGGCTGGAACGAAGCAAATCAAATTCTGTCATGGGTGGCTCGCGCAGGTTCGGTTCACGCAGGTTTTGGGGCTGTGGGAGAATGCTTCGTTCTCCCTCTTCAGGCCATGGTTTAGAGTGAGGTTTAAAGGGTTAGAACCCCCTTGATGTTGGCTAAGATTGAGAAGTGGTTTCACAAAAAAATATGGTCGGAGTAGGGAGAACGATTGAATTTACGGCAGCCGCTCAGGGATGGGCGCGAGCTGGGGGACAGCCTGTTGCAAGGCTTCGTTCTCCTTCCTCGGACCACGGTTTGGGCTGGTTCTTGGCTTGATGGAAATGTCTAGATGTGGGCTAGATCCTAGGTGTGGTTCTCCGGCCGGTGGGTGGCCGGAGTAGGGCGGCCGCCGGTGTTCTTTGCAGCTGCTCGCGGCCGAGGGCAGTGCAAGAGGGGGAAACGGGTTTTGGGTTTCAAGGTGGGTCCGAGTCGAGTCATAGGTTCGGGTCGGGGTCAGTAAGTCATGGGTCATGTTAGTTGGGTCCGAGTCCAGGTTAAGTGAGTCGGGCTCGGGTATTTTTATTTTTAAGTTTTAAGTTTAATTAAGGGTTAAATGGGCTTAATTAAATCCCAAAATTTGATTGGGATCCATTTAATTATTTGGGTTGAATTTAATTGTTATTGGGTTTAATTAAATTAAATTAAGTTAGCCCAATAATTTTATGGGCTTGGGAGCCCATGGAAGTTATTGGGCCAGTTTTTGGGCTTTTTAGCCCATTGGGCCAGAATAGGTTGTTATTAGGCCAGGAATACATTAATGGGCTTGAATAAATTAATTGGGCTTAGAAATGTATTTTTGGGCTTAAGTTTGTTAATGGGCCATTTTCAGTGTTAATGGACCAAAATTTAAGAAAATGGGCTTGAGTGTTAGAGCCAGCAGTTCAGCACAAACCATGAGAAATTGCATGTGTCATAATTATATATTTAATTATTTTATGCATGAAAGTTATTTTAGTATTTATATGTTAGTATAAAAATTAAATTAAATATATATGAAGGACACACATTTTTATTTAAGTACATGCATTCATGAAATAATTTTATGGCATGATTTTATGTTTAAGGTTGAGCAAAAAAATAATTTTATGTTGGAAGTTGATGTAGTGTGACAATTTAAGGGGGACAAGACCCTACATGTTAAGGGCAGTTTACTGTCAATTTAAGGGTAGTTTACTACCAGTAAGAGGTAATTCGTAACTGCCACGTACGTTGGTTCTAAGAGACTGATCAGTCGAACTTTTAAGTTTAAGGTTACACTACGGATATGACCATGCGATGTTAGAAAAAAATGTTATGCTCAACAATGTTTATGTATGTAATATATGATTATATTTAAGTTCAAGTTTAAGTAAGATTTTAAGTTATAATTCATAATTTTTAAGCATGCTCATTCATGTATATGTTATTTATTAGTATTTCAGTGATTTAAATTATTTTAAACCCTTGTTATGTTAGCATGTTGGGCCTCTAGGCTCACTACACTTATATGGTGCAGGTGAGTACGTAGAGGAAGATGTAGTTCTACCGGTGGTGAGGACGTATGAGCGGACATGCAGTGATCCCCCGTGACCGCCGGCTGAGTCTTGAGAACATTTTTAAGAATTTTTAAACTCTGTTTCTTATTTATTCTTTTATGTCTTGTCAGAGGTGGATTTTAGTACTATTTTTATTAAATAATTTTTATTGCATGCAACCTTTTAAGTTGTTTGTTTGACCGTATTTTATTTAAGTTTGACTCAGTTATTTAAGTAAAAATGTTGTAATTTATTTATGTTATTTTTAAATCTGTTTATTTTGTGCATATATGTATGGGCATGTATGTACATCTATTTTACTTAGTATTATTTAAAAAAAAAAATTTCCGCATTTATTAGAAGTAGATGTTTCAGAACTTGTTTGGACAGCAGCAACGTTTCTGGTTTTATTCTCTGGAAACTGCTCTCGCTCGATCGGTGAAATATCACGGATCGAGCGAGGCTTTGAAATCAGGAACAGAACCATGAATATGTTGGGCTCGCTCGATCGGTGATATTCTGCGGATCGAGCGAGGCCAACATAAGTTGCACCCGAGAGTTTGAGCAAAGTGCTCGCTCGATCGGTAACTTTTTACCGATCGAGCGAGGTGCTCACTCTTTAAAAAAAAAAAAAAAAATTTATTATTTTGTTTAGACATTGATTCTTGTCTATTCTTTTTGATGATTTGATTATTGAGAGATTAGAACTCGGGTCGTCACAATTCCAATTGGGTTAGAACCCCAAGACATAGAGGAAGGTATCTCAGGTAGTTCTCTAGCCAGTGATGGTCGGAGTTGGGCGGCCGAACGGCCGGAAGTCCGGCATCACGCACAGCGCGCGAGCAGAAATTAGGCAAATTTTGTTTTGGTTCGTTCTCCTTCGTTAGGACTCCGTTTGGGCTGGTGTTTAGCTTTCTGGAAACGCCTTGAAGTCTTCTAGGTGTAGGTGGTGGTGCTCCGGCCATTTGGTGGCCGTAGTAGGGCGGCCAATGCCTCTGAACAGAAGCTGGTCACAGCCGAGAGTAAGGAACAAAAGGGAAACGGGTTTAGGGTTTTGGGCAGGTCCGGGTCGGGTCTTGGGGCCTGGATTGGGTCTGGTAATTTGTGGGTCGGTTCAGGTCGGTCCGGATCCGGGTTAGGTGGGTCGGGCTCGAGTATTTTTAATTTTTAAGTGTTTAAGGTTTTAATTGGTTTTTGGGCCAATTAATTAGAAATAAAATTATTTGGGCTTCCAAATAATTTTATTTTGGGCTTTAAATACTTTATTTAAGTTAGCTCAATGATTTTTATGCGCTTGGGAGCCCATGGAAATTTTTGGGTCAGTCAGAGGATTTTTGGGCCAGTCTAGTGTCTTATTGGGTTTATTTAAGTTATGAGCTTAAATATTTTTATTTAGGCCCAGTTAAGTTTAGTTAAGTTATTTGGGCTAAAATATGATAATTGGTCTCTTATTTAAGTTTAATGGGCTTAGAGTGAGTGATCAGCAGTCTGGACCAACCCATGAAAATTAACTAAGTCCGGAATATATATTTAATTATTTTTATGCATGAAGTTTATTTTAAGTATAAGTATATTTATTATGAAAATCAATTAAATATATATTACAGACATATTTTCAGTGCATGCATTCATGAAAAATTTACATGTTATGATTATGATCAAGTGTTGAGCAGCAAAAATATTTTTATGATGGTAATTGAAGTAGTGTGACATAATGGTGGTTATCCACCATATGATTTATGAGGTAGTTTACTACCATAGGAGGTGATTTATCACCGCCACGTACGTTGGTTCAGGAGACTGATCAGTCGGCACAGATAAGGGTCACACTTACGGATAGGACCATAGACTGTTTCAAAAATACCATGCTCAACTATGTTATGTATGATGAAGAAAGATGATGTTTATGCTTAAGATTTATGATTCACCATTTATGTTATGAAAAAAATTTCCATGCATGCTCATGTATCATGTATATGTATTAATATGATTATGTGATGCATTATTTTAAATCTTGATATCCAAGTTTAGACATGTTGAGCCCCTAGGCTCACTACGCTTATATGGTGCAGGTGAGACAAATAACTTTTAGGTAGATCCTACCGGTGGTGAGGACGTATGAGCTCACGGAACAGTGGCCTCGTGACCGTTGCATGATTTAGAATTATTTCAGATACATTTTATTATGTTGTTGATTTTTAAGCAAATTATACTTTTACTTTAGTATTTTCGCACTTGGTGTTTTTGGAGCATGCAAAACTTATTTTTTATTTCATGCATGATAATATTTATCTTTTATTTTGAATTACATATATGTATGGGCATATATGTATTGATATTATTTAAAAAAAAAATTTCGCATTTAAGTTTAAAGAGTCCTAGATGTTTCATTTACAATGATCTATACATTGTAAAAGAGTGATGAAGACACCATATTGTCTTAATCTAATCAATTAGAGTCCATTAGAGTCCCTACATGATAATATTACGCTAAAACACCTATACGGATTTTGATTGACTTGTGGACAAATAACTAGCTTATTCAAACCAATTAGAGTGCATTGGATTCCCAACTTAATATTTTTAAGCTAAAACACCTATACGGATTCTGTTAGATTCGTGCATCATTTACAAGCTTATTACAACATATATTGGCATTTTCAATGATAAACATTGTAAAAGAGTTATGAAGACACCATATTATCTTAATCTAATCAATTAGAGTCCATTGGAGTCCCTATTTGATAATATTACTTTAAAACACTTATACGGATTTTGATTGACTTGTGGACCAATAACTAGCTTATTCAAACCAATTAGAGTGCATTGGATTCCCAACTTAATATTCTTAAGCTAAAACTGTAACGACCCACTGTATCAAGACGGGTCTTTTCAGCATGCTTTTGTCCTCACTCACACGCACCCTGAGAAACTTCGCAGGGGGTCACCCATCCTATAATTTCCCCAAGTCAAGCACGCTTAACTTTGGAGTCCTTATGTGATGAGCTTCCGAAAAGAAGATGCACCTTCTTGATATGAGCAGTACATATGAAATCTTATAAGTCCTCCTCAACTATGTAGTCTCATACCTACACAGTCTCAGAATCCCCTCTCATTCCGCCACGGGATCGGTTCATTCATGTCTTCCTCCGCCTAGAAGCCTACCAGGAGCCGCTCATTGTCCGTGCAACCTCTTGGCACCGGCGATCACTCCCTGCCTCTTCAGCCCCGGGCGTGGTACCAGGATTGAGGGAACATTGCATTTATGACATGGAGTGCAAAGTTCGAATCCTGGGGAGGGCAAAAACTCCCCACCAGGGGGGAGAAGATCATGAGAGCAAGAATGAACTGGGCAACCCCAGTTCATTACAAAAAAATAAAATTCATAATTGAGTTCTAGGATGTTTCATTTGGTATCAAAGCCATGGTCCTTGGAGGGTAACTAGCCTGCTACACGGAGCTCAGAAGCCGCACTGCCAGTCTGTAAGTTTTAAATGTTTTAAATTATGTTTTATTGCTGGGACACATGATTTTTGTTTTAATGATTTATGAAAATGAGAATTTCAAGTTATGACAGTATTAAAGTTAAAAATACTTAGTTATGCAATGCAGTTACGTAGAGAATTTATGAAAATTAGAGTATGCCTCTGAGACGCGTTACACACCAGGATGACTAGAATGATATATGTTTAGAAAATTAAGTTTGATAATTTATGAGACGTAAGTTTGACACTTAGATTTGTAGATTAAGTTATGATTTTAGATTTAAGTTTGACAAGTTAGAATTTTTTTTTTTTTTTGAGATTTAAGTTGAATTTTAGATATATAAATTAAGTAATGTTTTTGGGATTTAAGTTTGAAAATTAGTTTTGAAAAATTTTAGTCATGTGTTATTAGACGACTAAGTTAAATCAAATTTCGATGACGAAATTCCATTTAAGGGGGAGAGAATTGTAACGTCCGGAAATGTGAGGACTCGGGCACTAATCTCTCAAATCATAACGATTTATACAAGATGAAATACTAAATATTTAATCCAATACATGAATTAAGATCAAGCAATCAAAGGCCTAAATATTTTTTTTTTTAAAAAAACAAGGCCTCGCTCGATCGATAAAAGTTCACCGATCGAGGAGCACAATTCAGCAACTTTCTGCCCGAAATAAACATGGCCTGTAACGCTCGAAATTATTTAATTTTAATCCGAGAATATTTAATTTGAGAATATTTGGAGTTTTGATTTAAATTCTAATATTCTTAAATTATTTAGGATTGAAATTGAATGAAATGAGAAGCTGAGGACCAAATTGCAATTTTTGAATAGTTGAGGGGCTAAACTGCAAATAGCTTGGACACTTGTGATTTTTAAACTTATTCACGTGTATTCCATCAGATTTCTATCAGAAAGGTAAAGGAAGGAACCGAGTGAGAGCAAAAGAATTTCCAAGTTCAATCTTCATCTTCCAATTCACATATCTTGAGTTACGGGTATCCGATTTCGATTCCGAAAGATGTTCTGGAATCCTCGCAACGAAACCTTTGATTTGATTGCATAAACAGGGCATTTCAACTCCATAATCTTGACTTTGAACATTCGGAGAGATGTGAGTGTATTTGAAGTTTAAATTTTGATATTTTATGTTAAGAATGACTTTTAATGTGTTGTGGAAGTTTAAGTGTTGATGTTTGACCGCTTAAATCGGTATGATAAAAATCTACTGGCAAGCGTATCAGGTCAAGTAATATATAGTGGACAATGGTCCAGATGTCGAACCCACATGGACTGAATATATGATTACTAAAATATGATTATTCCTACCTTATCTAGACTAACCAATAAAAGTGATTAAATTTAAGATTTTTAACTAAGAAATTAAATTTCAAATAAAATTCAATTAAATAAAATGCAATAAAAATTTTGGATTAAATTCAAATATGAGAAAAGCTCGATCAACGACACACGTAGGTGCCGAACAAATATTGTAACATGTAGCTTATTCTGAACTCAGATTTAATCTTAAATTACGGTGAATTCTCCTAACTTGTTTAAAGGTCTATTTATAGAACAATTAAACCTATTCAAATATTGACGGATTAATTTTTCATAATTCCAATCAAATTCAAACACATGAAGAATTGTGAGAATTAAGTTTGCAGCTAAACTGGCACGATGAAATCGAATACTATTTCTAGTCAATTTATCCTCGTGTTAATTATTATATTGATCGAAATCAATTCTGTAACGCCCCAAAATTAGCCTAATTGAGATTATAAGATAATAGTATTGATTTTCAGAGTTTATGAAATCCGAGGGTTGAATTTTTATTTGTTCAAGGACTGATTTGCAATTTTTGAAAATTCAAGGACCAAAATGCGAATTCACTCATTTGAATTGATATTTAAATGGGTTTTGTAGTAACCCAGGTTCCATTTTAAGATAATAATATGTTAAACATGATTAAGGGTTAGTAATTTCGGAGTGTTATTGAACTTCGGAAAAGAATTTGGGCTTTTGACTTTGGGCCGGATTGGAAGCTCCGAACCCAGATCGGAAGCTCCGATCCCAGCCACTTCGGAAGCTCAGCGGAAGCACCGAGATCGGAAGCACCGAGATCGGAAGCACCGAGATCGGAAGCTCCGATCCCAGCCACTTCGAAAGCTCAGCGGAAGCACCGAGATCGGAAGCTCCGATCCAGGAACGGAAGTTCCGATCTCCAGCTGCCAGCAATGCTCGATGACTCAGCCGCGAGTTTTGACAAGTGTTGAACGTAGAGAAGATCGGAAGCTCCGATCGCCCGATCGGAAGTTCCGATCCTGGCGTGTCTTGCATGCACGCAATGAGCTGGATCGGAAGTTCCAATCCTGGCCGGAATTTTGCCTATAAATAGGGCTTCGCAGATTCATTTCTAAATACGAATTCCCGAGTTTCCTTCTTCAGTTATATAGTGTGAGATATACACTTGAGGGCCCTATCGGTTATAATAGAGGTTCTGGAATAACCAAGGTGTGGTTATAGTCATCCGGGACTAGCGACTCCAAAGGGCTATCTACGGACAAAGGTATGGTCCGAGAATCTATTTAAGTTTTGGGAGTACTTATTAGCATAGTTAAGGCTTATAGAATTTATGTAGTGAAGGTTTTGGAACCTAGAATTTAGCATAATCCTAGAGTTACGTACACATTGACTGAGATTGCTAGCGAGTATACATGTTTATATGTTGCATTTATTTGGCATTATTATATGACATGATATATGATTTACCGCTTTCTATATTCATATGTCATGTGCATATACACGTTGAGCCTATACCTTGTTATACCTGACTATAGAGCCACTCAGCTCTATACTCGATAGTCTGTCACTGAGAGTACCGCGACGGCGGGGGCATTTATGTCTGTCTACTCTGGTGTACTAGACGAGTGTGGTTGCACCCAGAGGTTGATCCGTGCGGTAGCAGCACTCATGTGGCGCCGGTACTGAGCATGACTTTTCAGATGACCCTTTACCAGTCATCATGTTGCATGCATTATATACATATGTTTACTCATGTCTATGTACTGGGCGTTAGCGCTCATGTCCTAGTTGTTATCGTGGACACCCTATTCCATGGGGCAGGTCGCAGGATGGACGGAGCTGGTAGTTCAAGGCAGGACTAGGGAGCAGGAGTCTTGAGGATTTTATACAGCAGGATTCGATATAGCTGTATAATGTTTACTGTTTCGATTTGGTTGTATCACTACAGATTTAAGCCTGGATTATGTTACTAAGCTGATATGTAAATTATGGTTTTGTTTCCGCATGTTTTACTCTGTTAAGTTATTTTGTTGTATTAAGTTTAATGCATGCTATTAGTTGCCAGTTAGTAGGTGATACCATGCAGGGTCACTACATTTTTGGTATTAGAGCATGCTTAGATTTTGGGATTAGTACTTGGGATTTAGAATTAGTTTTGAGTAATTCTTGCGCATTTGGGATTTTAATGTGCAATTCTTTTCAGGATATGGCTGACGAGAGTCACGGTAGTGTTGGCCAGGGAGGTGGTCATCATCATCGTCATCACCGCCATCATGATGATCAACACCGTCATCATGAGGGTAGACGTCGCTACTCTATCAATAAGTCCATACAAGTAGGATCGAAACCTTTGGTGGGAGGCGAGAATCCTGAACAGGCGAGGAGTTGGATGTCTAAACTCGAGAGTACTTTTCGTGCTTTCGATTGTACTGAGGATCAGAAATTGGAAGTTCTAGAATTTGTTCTAGAGGATCGAACACGTTTTTTGGTGGGATGCCAAAGCTGCTCAGGCACGTACTGAGAGAGGACAGGTGACTTGGGGGGAATTCTGTCGGAAATTCCAGAAATTGTATTTTCCTCCGGCTGTTTGCCAAGCACGATCTATGGAGTTGCTTACTTTGAGGCAAGGATCAATGACTATTGATCAATATCAGCAACGATTTCTTGATCTGTTACCTTTCCGTCCTCATATCAATGAGAGTGATGCGTCGAAGTATGATATCTTTCTACAAGGTTTGAACCAAGATATCTACTCTCAGGTTGTCGTTTGTGATGACCTGGTATCTTTTGAGACTTTAGTGAACCGTTGCCGTCTTGTGGAGACTAGCAACAGGCGGGCACAGTTGATGATGCCAGGACAGCCTAGTGGATATTTTGAGCCTCGAGCTCAATCTGTTGTGCAATCTGGACCTACGTCTTCTTCTACTCCTACTACTTCATCTGGATCTCGTGGTTCACGAGGTATGTTCCATTTTGGGAAGAAGAAGAAGAAGGAGGAGTTTTGTAGTCATTTTGTAGTCTCAGGTGCTGATGTCGGTCTAGGACAATTCATAACCACTTCAATCATGCTGGGATCGACAGAAATCCCATCTCCTGAAATAATATGACCGAGAAAGACCACTCGATCCAACCAGAATTCACACTTAGATAGCATAGCAAACAACTGCTCAACTCGCAAAATCTTCAAGACGATCCTCAAATTCTCTGCATGGTCAGTACGGTTCTTCAAGTAGATAAGAATATCATCGGTGAAGATAATCACAAACTCATCTAAAAATTGCTGAAAGATACGGTTCATCAAACCCATAAAAATGCTGGAGCGTTTGTCAAACCGAACGGCATGACTATAAACTCGAAATGACCATACCTCGTTCTGAATGCGGTCTTAGGAACATCTTCCTCACAAACTCTCAGCTGATGATAAACTGACCTCAGATCAATCTATGAATAGACAGAAGAACCCTGCAACTGATCAAAAAGGTCATCTATATGGGGTAACGAATACTTGTTCTTGACGGTAGCCTGATTCAGTTGACGGTAGTCAATACAGAGCCACATAGAACCATCCTTCCTCCGAACAAATAGAACAGGAGCACCCCAAGGCGATACACTATGTCTGATGATACCTTGGCAATCAAATCCTCAAGATGCTCCTTCAACTCTATCAATTCAACCATTTCCATACGATACGGAGCTTTGGAAATAGGTTGAGTACCTGACACTAAATCGATGCTGAATTCGATCTCTCGAATAGGCGGCAATCTAGGAACATCTTCCGGAAACACATCCGCAAAATCTCTAACCACTGGTATATCAGCCAATTCAGGGTTAGATTTCAGTACATCAACTGCATAAACCAAAAATCCCTCTGCACTTCTCTGTAACAAATGAGTCATAGATAACACTGAAATTAAAGGAATTCTAGATCGAGAACCCTTACCAAAGAATTTCCACTCATCTGCCATTTCAGGTCTGAATCTGACAACCTTCAGAAAACAATCGACGGTTGCCCTATACTTGGTTAAAACATCTATACCAACTATACAGTCAAAATCTTACAGCCCAAGCACAATACAGTCAAACTCTAACAAATTTCCCTCAAAACAGAGTTCACAGTTCCTGACTAATCTGACAGAAACAATTCCTCTACCCAAAGGTAAAGTAACAGCTACTACATTAGGCAACAACTCAGTTTGTAAAGCATGCATCAACACAAATTTCTCAGAGATAAAAGAATGGGAAGAACCTGTATATATCAAAACATGATCAGAATAACAGAAAATCAAACATTTACCTGCTATAACATCGTCCGATGCTGCCTGAGCCTGATCCTTTGTCAAAGCAAAGACTGGTGCCTGCTGTCTCGGAGGCTGGTTCGCACTAGGATTACCTCCCTGTCTGTTCTGCTGCTGAGGCTGGAAGGAGTGAACTGCAGAAGATTGTCTCTCAGGCTGAGCTGTAGGTCTAGATGAACTCTCACTCTGGGCTCGATCTCTACTACGCTGAGGGCACACCTTAGAAAAGTGTCCCGGTTGCTGACAGGTATTGCAGTTCCCAAAAACCCCTACACACTGATCCGATGAGTGTCTACCTCCACACTTGTTGCAAAACAAAGATGATGATCCAGAACTCTGTCCTGAACCGAATTTCTTGGAACCACTGGAACTAGAAGAACTATTCCCCTGCCTCTTGAACTTTTTCCCTCTTGCTTTTTAATGATCCTTTATGCTTGCCCCACTGCTTCCACCTTCATGCTTCTACTGTTGGTTCTGATACTGTGGTGGCTGATTTTGATGCTGAGACGGTTGGTTCTGAGACTGTCTAGGCTACTGAGGTACCATCTGATTTCCTCTCTGTCTCCACAAACCCGCTTCAGCTCCCTTTGCGTGATTCATGGCATCCACAAAGTTATCAAGCCTAGCAGTGTTTACCAACGTGAAGATGTAGGGATTCAAGCCATTGATGAATTGATCGGCTTTGGCTTCTTCATTGTCAGCGACATGCGGTGCAAAACGCAACAGACTATCGAACATGGCAACATACTCGTCAATGTTCAAGTTCCCTTGCCTCAGATTGACAAACTCTGCTCCCTTGTCCTTTCGGTACGAAACAGGGAAAAACCGCTTATAAAACTCAATTTTGAAAAGAGACCAAGTAACAACTGTACCTAGATTCTCCATGGATCTCTTCGTCGTGATCCACCAGTAGTTAGAAACACCACGAAGCTGATGAATGAATAACCTAGTTCGGCGGTCGTCAGAGTAATCAAGGGAATCGAATAACTGGTCTATGTTGTCCAACCAGCTTTCACAATCAATCGGATTCTTCGTACCTAGCAACAAAGGCGGATTAAACGACTAAAACCTCTTTAGCAAGGTTTCCATAGGAGTTGCTGTAGCATCCATCTGAACAGTTTCAGTACTAGCTTGTTCATTCGGTGGAGTAACTGGCAGCGGGTTTCTGTTAATAACTCGACGAGGACCCATCTGATAATCAAAGTTGAGGACACAAGATATCTCAATCGCTACAATGCGGTGCCCTTTCAACCTCTCAGAAAATCGGATACCAGTAGATAACAGAAACAATTATATCTCAAGTAGATCATGCTTTATAAATTTAAATCACATAGTCATGTAATTCAAATAATTTTCAATAATAAAGCATGCTCGCACGGAATTAATTAAACAACAAATAATTTAAACACATGCGAGGAATCAATACACACAGACTCGATCTACCCCGCTCACTCTAGTTCAACCAAGAACTTATCGCTCTGATACCACTTAATGCGATAACTCGGTTCTAAACAACTAATCTCGGATTAAACAACAATTAAGCATACAAGATCCAAGACTAAAAGTAAAACAAATTTTTTTTAAAAGGGGGTGCGCTAGGTCTATTAAAAACTACAGACCGGGTGCCTCCAACTATTCAGCCTACTGTCCTGCTCAACAGGGGTTGCGCTCGATCTGCTAAAAACAACAGATCGAGCGCGGCCAAAACAAAAAACTTTCTGGTTTGCTCGAAAAGGGAGGGCGCTGGGTCTGCCAAAAATAGCAAACCTTTCGTACCCTGCACCAGAACAAAAAAAAACAAGAAATAAACTAGCCAACTCAATCCAAAATCCATTCCAAACATTCAAACCATAAACATGTGTTACAATCACTGATTCTCCGAATAATACATGAAGTTCAATACCTAAACATGTTATAACATAACTAGGTTGACATGCTGAAATCGACTTCTAAACCAAGTCCCATGACTAACTCTCCCTCTTGATGCTAACCAGGTCTTCGCTGACTTGATCTTGCCCCTCCTATCGCCAAGTACAAAAACAAAACAAAGCAACAGCCGGATAAATCCGATGAGAATGATATTCCCAGTAAAAGAAACATAACAAGCAATACATGTAATATAACAACAATATGCTTTCAAGACAACATAATCAAATCAAACTAATGATATGCATGTCTTTAAAATAGGTATATCAACTCTGATAAACATGGGGTTGCTGCTGTGCTTTTGGGATCCCGAGGATGAGATCACGTAACGACTCACCAACTCTGCCAATCGAGGTGGTGTCACGTATCTCACTCTCCTAGACTTTGGTGCGACTATAAGGAGTATACTGACTCTAGATGAACCTCTACACCCAGGCCACTCGCAGTATAGCCCCCAAAACATCTAAACAAAAAGGGTTGTTCTGCCCGCTGAAATCAAAGGTTTGGCTCAATATGAATGCATAAGAAACATAAAGCATTAAGCCACATAATAAAAGTCAATCAACCAGTCCAATATTTTTTTTTCAATTCTGTTTTCAAGGTTTCGAAAGAATTGTGGCTCAAAGGGTTTACTTTCAACTCTATAATCAATCTACCACAACTCAACACTTCAAAATAATCTAAACCAACAATCTCAAATAAATTATCCATCATATATCTCAACAAGAAATCATGTTGGAAGAAAACAACTCATATATCAATTAACTCAATCAACTAAGTCAAGTAATTCATAGAATCATATAAGATTAAGTAAAACACCTAATCATGCATGTATGTGATTTAATAAACTCGAAAAACCACCATGTTTTCGAGTTATTCTACCTGTCGAATTAATGTCGAATCATACCTTTAATCTGAACTCAAACCTCTGAAACTCTCGCACTACTTGATCAAACATAAGCTGTCCAGAATTCTGCTCAATCCTTCTTGTGATTTCAACTCTAGTTGTGTCCAACTTATAGCTCAAGCTCAAATCAATTCCGGACTCGTCAACTCGACTTCGATACCTTCAACTTCAAGTTCTGAAATTAAGGTTTATACAACTCCTCATTAGCTTCTCAAATTCATTTCAACTCATCAAGGTTTCATCAACTTCAAATCTTGTCCCATTAACCAAAAATTCAACCGATGGCGAAGTAATTCGAAACCGATGATTCTAATACTTTAAACATCAATCAAACATTGATATCTAACTCATAATACTATCATCCCATCACTTCAATTTCGAAATTAACACTTTCATTTTCCAAAAATTCGACAAACGAGAATCGACGGCGTAACGATTCGAATTCGATAATTCCAAAAACATTAACATCAATATTTCTACCATATACAACTCATAATATATTCAATCTATCAGCCCAATTTCGAAAATACCATCTCCAATATTTCAGAATTCTCTAAAATCTTGCAAAAACTGTAAACATGTCCAAACGACGATCTTTTTGCGGACCGACTTAAATATGCTATCGTCGTATATACTAGAACACGTTTATACAATCAAATCTTAATTCTAACAACATCTTAAAATTAAAACACGGTAGAATTTAGCCAAACTTACGTCAAAGTGTAGCACTCAAAGCCGTGATCGCAAACATACGATCAATTTGAAATTCTATCGGCCGGATCGAGTTCTATAAAAATTGGAAGACAAGAATCGGCCATGAGAGCTTCTTCTTCAATGTTTCTGCTTCCCTTCGTTCATTTTGCTGAGTGGAATACATGCAATTCATATATACAAAGCCACGTGTAGTCCACTTGCCAACAATTGGAATTTTGCCCTTTGGTCCTTGAATTTCTTAATAATTGCAAATTGGTCCTTGGAACCTTCATCCATCTCTCTCTCAGTATTACTGTTGCTGAAGGGAATATATACACATGCAAAGTGTAATATAAATCTCTTGTTGACAAGTCAAATCCCATTTTTGCAGTTTAGCCCCTGAAACTTTGATATTTGCAGTTCAGTCCCTGCTCGAGTTTCTTCTTCCAATTAAATCCTTTAATTCTCGGAACATGGAATTTGAATCTTAAATCCCACAAATATTCAATTAGAATATTTATTCTTTTAATTTAAGAATCCCGAATTTTAATTCTCAAAACCCGTAAATTCTAAAATTAAATATTTTTGGCTCGGAATAAATCTCTAATTTCCATAAATTCCAAATTGAATATTTTCCAAATACGAAATTTAAATCTCTAATTCCATAATTAATATTCATATTTTCAGGGCCTTACAGAGTCTAACAGAATCCGTATAGGTGTTTTAGCTTAAGAATATTAAGTTGGGAATCCAATGCACTCTAATTGATTTGAATAAGCTAGTTATTGGCCACAAGTCAATCAAAATCCGTATAGGTGTTTTAGCTTAATATTATCAAGTAGAGACTCCAATGGACTCTAATTGATTAGATAAAGACAATATGATGTCTTCATCACTCTTTTACAATGTATAGATCATTGCAAATGCCAATATATGTTGTAATAAGCTTGTAAATGATGCACGAGTCTAACAGAATCCGTATAGGTGTTTTAGCTTAATAATATTAAGTTTGTAATCCAATGCACTCTAATTAGTTTGAATAAGCTAGTTATTGGTCCACAAGTCAATCAAAATCCGTATAGGTGTTTTAGCATAATATTATCAAGTAGGGACATTAATGGACTCTAATTGATTAGATTAAGACAATATGGTGTCTTCATCACTCTTTTACGATGTATAGATCATTGCAAATACAAATATATGTTGTAATAAGCTTGTAAATGATGCACGAGTCTAACAGAATCCGTATAGGTGTTTTAACTTAAGAATATTAAGTTGGAAATCCAATGCACTCTAATTGGTTTGAATAAGCTAGTTATTGGTCTACAAGTCAATCATAATCCGTATAGGTGTTTTAGCGTAATATTATCAAGTAGGGACTCCAATGGACTCTAATTGATTTGATAAAGACAATATGGTGTCTTCATCACTCTTTTACAATGTATAAATCATTGCAAATGCCAATATAAATTGTAATAAGCTTGTAAATGATGCACGAGTCTAACAGAATCCGTATAGGTGTTTTAGCTTAAGAATACTAAGTTGGGAATCCAATGCACTCTAATTGGTTTGAATAAGCTAGTTATTGGTCCACAAGTCAATCAAAATCCGTATAGGTGTTTTAGCGTAATATTATCAAGTAGGGACTCAAATGGACTCTAATTGATTAGATTAAGACAATATGGTGTCTTCATCACTCTTTTACAATGTATAGATCATTGCAAATACAAATATATGTTGTAATAAGCTTGTAAATGATGCACGAGTCTAACAGAATCCGTATAGGGGTTTTAGCTTAAGAATATTAAGTTGGGAATTCAATGCACTCTAATTGGTTTGAATAAGCTAGTTATTGGTCCACAAGTCAATCAAAATTCGTATAGGTGTTTTAGTGTAATATTATCAAGTAGGGACTCCAATTAATGCAGCATTGTATGGGAGGAGATGCAGATCTCCTGTGCATTGGGATGAGGTCGGCGAGAGGATTTTACTTGGTCTTGAGATCGTGCAGCAGACAGCTAACATTGTGACTCAGATTCGGAATCGTATGAGGACTGCTCAGAGTCGTCAGAAGAGTTATGCAGATACTCGACGACGAGATTTGGAGTTCGTAGTAGGTGATCACGTGTTTCTGAGAGTGTCACCTATGAAGGAAGTGATACGTTTTGGCCGGAGAGGTAAGCTTAACCCTAGATATATAGGGCCATTCGAGATCTTGGAGAGAGTTGGTACGTTGGCCTACCGTTTAGCTCTACCACCAGGGCTAGCGGCAGTGCACAATGTATTCCATGTATCCATGCTTCGGAGATACATCTCGAACCCGTCACATGTGTTGAATTTTGAGCCTCTTCAGTTGACATCGGAGTTAGCATTTGAGGAGAGGCCTATACGGATCTTGGCTAGGGAGGAGCGCAGATTGAGGACGCAAGATATACCGATGGTCAGAGTCCAGTGGCTGAATCACTCGGAGGAGGAAGCTACTTGGGAGACCGAGGCAGACATGAGGACTCGCTACCCGGAGTTGTTCGGGTAAGTACTTTAATTTCGAGGATGAAATTCAACTTAAGGGGGGGAGAATTGTAATACCCGGTATTTTCCGTACGTAAATACGCATGCATAATTAGGAATTTAATTAATTTAAAATTTTAGATTTATGGGTTAAATAATTATGTGAATTATCTGTGCTTATTTAAATGATTTTTTTTAAGTATTTAACCCATAAATAGAGATTTTTCTGATTTATGATATTGTATTATTTTATCGCGTTGACGAGACTATGGACGGACGAGATGACAACTTTCTACCCAAATTATTTTATGAGTCTTTTAGGAGCCCGAAAATATTATTTTGAGTTTTATTTCCTCAAAATTATCAGTATTTAATTTTATATAATTTTAGGAGTCCATTTTTACCCAAATTAAGCCAAAATAATGACTTTTAATTATCTTTAAAATTCCCTTAATATAATATTTCGGGATTTTTATGTTTATTATGATATCTATTATTTTTTTTAAAGCCTAGATATATTTTTATTTATGTCATTATCTTGAAAGTTATTCCCTATCTACCCCAAGGCCCACCCTCACACGCTCAAATCACTTCTCCCTCACCCTAGCTTTCTCCCTCACCTCTCCATTCTTTTCCATCGACAGCAACATCAAGGAGGAAGCCATAGACCTTTATTTTTGAAGCTTTTTCGAAGGTTGCTCGTTGTAGTCGTCCGGAATCGTCTTCACGTTCTTCCCATCTACTTTCTATGATTTAAAGGCATGTTTTTCTTCCCTTTTTAAGCACCATATCAGTATGTATTATGTAGGTGTTGTGTACGTGTCGAAATCCTCAAATATTCAGATTTTAAATGGTATCGTTTGATGTTTGCACCTTGTTTATGTGTTTTGTCATCATCTCACGTTTTTTATTTAGCATGGGCGTGCATGGCTGCTCGGCCAAGATTCATGGGTGTCCTAGGGTCCCTAGACTTGGGCTAGTTGATCGGTTAAGGTTGGAGAAGGGCTGGAACGAAGCAAATCAAATTCTGTCATGGGTGGCTCGCGCAGGTTCGGTTCACGCAGGTTTTGGGGCTGTGGGAGAATGCTTCGTTCTCCCTCTTCAGGCCATGGTTTAGAGTGAGGTTTAAAGGGTTAGAACCCCCTTGATGTTGGCTAAGATTGAGAAGTGGTTTCACAAAAAAATATGGTCGGAGTAGGGAGAACGATTGAATTTACGGCAGCCGCTCAGGGCTGGGCGCGAGCTGGGGGACAGCCTGTTGCAAGGCTTCGTTCTCCTTCCTCGGACCACGGTTTGGGCTGGTTCTTGGCTTGATGGAAATGTCTAGATGTGGGCTAGATCCTAGGTGTGGTTCTCCGGCCGGTGGGTGGCCGGAGTAGGGCGGCCGCCGGTGTTCTTTGCAGCTGCTCGCGGCCGAGGGCAGTGCAAGAGGGGGAAACGGGTTTTGGGTTTCAAGGTGGGTCCGAGTCGAGTCATAGGTTCGGGTCGGGGTCAGTAAGTCATGGGTCATGTTAGTTGGGTCCGAGTCCAGGTTAAGTGAGTCGGGCTCGGGTATTTTTATTTTTAAGTTTTAAGTTTAATTAAGGGTTAAATGGGCTTAATTAAATCCCAAAATTTGATTGGGATCCATTTAATTATTTGGGTTGAATTTAATTGTTATTGGGTTTAATTAAATTAAATTAAGTTAGCCCAATAATTTTATGGGCTTGGGAGCCCATGGAAGTTATTGGGCCAGTTTTTGGGCTTTTTAGCCCATTGGGCCAGAATAGGTTGTTATTAGGCCAGGAATACATTAATGGGCTTGAATAAATTAATTGGGCTTAGAAATGTATTTTTGGGCTTAAGTTTGTTAATGGGCCAGTTTCAGTGTTAATGGACCAAAATTTAAGAAAATGGGCTTGAGTGTTAGAGCCAGCAGTTCAGCACAAACCATGAGAAATTGCATGTGTCATAATTATATATTTAATTATTTTATGCATGAAAGTTATTTTAGTATTTATATGTTAGTATAAAAATTAAATTAAATATATATGAAGGACACACATTTTTATTTAAGTACATGCATTCATGAAATAATTTTATGGCATGATTTTATGTTTAAGGTTGAGCAAAAAAATAATTTTATGTTGGAAGTTGATGTAGTGTGACAATTTAAGGGGGACAAGACCCTACATGTTAAGGGCAGTTTACTGTCAATTTAAGGGTAGTTTACTACCAGTAAGAGGTAATTCGTAACTGCCACGTACGTTGGTTCTAAGAGACTGATCAGTCGAACTTTTAAGTTTAAGGTTACACTACGGATATGACCATGCGATGTTAGAAAAAAATGTTATGCTCAACAATGTTTATGTATGTAATATATGATTATATTTAAGTTCAAGTTTAAGTAAGATTTTAAGTTATAATTCATAATTTTTAAGCATGCTCATTCATGTATATGTTATTTATTAGTATTTCAGTGATTTAAATTATTTTAAACCCTTGTTATGTTAGCATGTTGGGCCTCTAGGCTCACTACACTTATATGGTGCAGGTGAGTACGTAGAGGAAGATGTAGTTCCTACCGGTGGTGAGGACGTATGAGCGGACATGCAGTGATCCCCCGTGACCGCCGGCTGAGTCTTGAGAACATTTTTAAGAATTTTTAAACTCTGTTTCTTATTTATTCTTTTATGTCTTGTCAGAGGTGGATTTTAGTACTATTTTTATTAAATAATTTTTATTGCATGCAACCTTTTAAGTTGTTTGTTTGACCGTATTTTATTTAAGTTTGACTCAGTTATTTAAGTAAAAATGTTGTAATTTATTTATGTTATTTTTAAATCTGTTTATTTTGTGCATATATGTATGGGCATGTATGTACATCTATTTTACTTAGTATTATTTAAAAAAAAAAAATTTCCGCATTTATTAGAAGTAGATGTTTCAGAACTTGTTTGGACAGCAGCAACGTTTCTGGTTTTATTCTCTGGAAACTGCTCTCGCTCGATCGGTGAAATATCACGGATCGAGCGAGGCTTTGAAATCAGGAACAGAACCATGAATATGTTGGGCTCGCTCGATCGGTGATATTCTGCGGATCGAGCGAGGCCAACATAAGTTGCACCCGAGAGTTTGAGCAAAGTGCTCGCTCGATCGGTAACTTTTTACCGATCGAGCGAGGTGCTCACTCTTTAAAAAAAAAAAAAAAAATTTATTATTTTGTTTAGACATTGATTCTTGTCTATTCTTTTTGATGATTTGATTATTGAGAGATTAGAACTCGGGTCGTCACAATTCCAATTGGGTTAGAACCCCAAGACATAGAGGAAGGTATCTCAGGTAGTTCTCTAGCCAGTGATGGTCGGAGTTGGGCGGCCGAACGGCCGGAAGTCCGGCATCGCGCACAGCGCGCGAGCAGAAATTAGGCAAATTTTGTTTTGGTTCGTTCTCCTTCGTTAGGACTCCGTTTGGGCTGGTGTTTAGCTTTCTGGAAACGCCTTGAAGTCTTCTAGGTGTAGGTGGTGGTGCTCCGGCCATTTGGTGGCCGTAGTAGGGCGGCCAATGCCTCTGAACAGAAGCTGGTCACAGCCGAGAGTAAGGAACAAAAGGGAAACGGGTTTAGGGTTTTGGGCAGGTCCGGGTCGGGTCTTGGGGCCTGGATTGGGTCTGGTAATTTGTGGGTCGGTTCAGGTCGGTCCGGATCCGGGTTAGGTGGGTCGGGCTCGAGTATTTTTAATTTTTAAGTGTTTAAGGTTTTAATTGGTTTTTGGGCCAATTAATTAGAAATAAAATTATTTGGGCTTCCAAATAATTTTATTTTGGGCTTTAAATACTTTATTTAAGTTAGCTCAATGATTTTTATGCGCTTGGGAGCCCATGGAAATTTTTGGGTCAGTCAGAGGATTTTTGGGCCAGTCTAGTGTCTTATTGGGTTTATTTAAGTTATGAGCTTAAATATTTTTATTTAGGCCCAGTTAAGTTTAGTTAAGTTATTTGGGCTAAAATATGATAATTGGTCTCTTATTTAAGTTTAATGGGCTTAGAGTGAGTGATCAGCAGTCTGGACCAACCCATGAAAATTAACTAAGTCCGGAATATATATTTAATTATTTTTATGCATGAAGTTTATTTTAAGTATAAGTATATTTATTATGAAAATCAATTAAATATATATTACAGACATATTTTCAGTGCATGCATTCATGAAAAATTTACATGTTATGATTATGATCAAGTGTTGAGCAGCAAAAATATTTTTATGATGGTAATTGAAGTAGTGTGACATAATGGTGGTTATCCACCATATGATTTATGAGGTAGTTTACTACCATAGGAGGTGATTTATCACCGCCACGTACGTTGGTTCAGGAGACTGATCAGTCGGCACAGATAAGGGTCACACTTACGGATAGGACCATAGACTGTTTCAAAAATACCATGCTCAACTATGTTATGTATGATGAAGAAAGATGATGTTTATGCTTAAGATTTATGATTCACCATTTATGTTATGAAAAAAATTTCCATGCATGCTCATGTATCATGTATATGTATTAATATGATTATGTGATGCATTATTTTAAATCTTGATATCCAAGTTTAGACATGTTGAGCCCCTAGGCTCACTACGCTTATATGGTGCAGGTGAGACAAATAACTTTTAGGTAGATCCTACCGGTGGTGAGGACGTATGAGCTCACGGAACAGTGGCCTCGTGACCGTTGCATGATTTAGAATTATTTCAGATACATTTTATTATGTTGTTGATTTTTAAGCAAATTATACTTTTACTTTAGTATTTTCGCACTTGGTGTTTTTGGAGCATGCAAAACTTATTTTTTATTTCATGCATGATAATATTTATCTTTTATTTTGAATTACATATATGTATGGGCATATATGTATTGATATTATTTAAAAAAAAAAATTTCGCATTTAAGTTTAAAGAGTCCTAGATGTTTCATTTACAATGATCTATACATTGTAAAAGAGTGATGAAGACACCATATTGTCTTAATCTAATCAATTAGAGTCCATTAGAGTCCCTACATGATAATATTACGCTAAAACACCTATACGGATTTTGATTGACTTGTGGACAAATAACTAGCTTATTCAAACCAATTAGAGTGCATTGGATTCCCAACTTAATATTTTTAAGCTAAAACACCTATACGGATTCTGTTAGATTCGTGCATCATTTACAAGCTTATTACAACATATATTGGCATTTTCAATGATAAACATTGTAAAAGAGTTATGAAGACACCATATTATCTTAATCTAATCAATTAGAGTCCATTGGAGTCCCTATTTGATAATATTACGTTAAAACACTTATACGGATTTTGATTGACTTGTGGACCAATAACTAGCTTATTCAAACCAATTAGAGTGCATTGGATTCCCAACTTAATATTCTTAAGCTAAAACTGTAACGACCCACTGTATCAAGACGGGTCTTTTCAGCATGCTTTTGTCCTCACTCACACGCACCCTGAGAAACTTCGCAGGGGGTCACCCATCCTATAATTTCCCCAAGTCAAGCACGCTTAACTTTGGAGTCCTTATGTGATGAGCTTCCGAAAAGAAGATGCACCTTCTTGATATGAGCAGTACATATGAAATCTTATAAGTCCTCCTCAACTATGTAGTCTCATACCTACACAGTCTCAGAATCCCCTCTCATTCCGCCACGGGATCGGTTCATTCATGTCTTCCTCCGCCTAGAAGCCTACCAGGAGCCGCTCATTGTCCGTGCAACCTCTTGGCACCGGCGATCACTCCCTGCCTCTTCAGCCCGGGCGTGGTACCAGGATTGAGGGAACATTGCATTTATGACATGGAGTGCAAAGTTCGAATCCTGGGGAGGGCAAAAACTCCCCACCAGGGGGGAGAAGATCATGAGAGCAAGAATGAACTGGGCAACCCCAGTTCATTACAAAAAAATAAAATTCATAATTGAGTTCTAGGATGTTTCATTTGGTATCAAAGCCATGGTCCTTGGAGGGTAACTAGCCTGCTACACGGAGCTCAGAAGCCGCACTGCCAGTCTGTAAGTTTTAAATGTTTTAAATTATGTTTTATTGCTGGGACACATGATTTTTGTTTTAATGATTTATGAAAATGAGAATTTCAAGTTATGACAGTATTAAAGTTAAAAATACTTAGTTATGCAATGCAGTTACGTAGAGAATTTATGAAAATTAGAGTATGCCTCTGAGACGCGTTACACACCAGGATGACTAGAATGATATATGTTTAGAAAATTAAGTTTGATAATTTATGAGACGTAAGTTTGACACTTAGATTTGTAGATTAAGTTATGATTTTAGATTTAAGTTTGACAAGTTAGAATTTTTTTTTTTTTTGAGATTTAAGTTGAATTTTAGATATATAAATTAAGTAATGTTTTTGGGATTTAAGTTTGAAAATTAGTTTTGAAAAATTTTAGTCATGTGTTATTAGACGACTAAGTTAAATCAAATTTCGATGACGAAATTCCATTTAAGGGGGAGAGAATTGTAACGTCCGGAAATGTGAGGACTCGGGCACTAATCTCTCAAATCATAACGATTTATACAAGATGAAATACTAAATATTTAATCCAATACATGAATTAAGATCAAGCAATCAAAGGCCTAAATATTTTTTTTTTTAAAAAAACAAGGCCTCGCTCGATCGATAAAAGTTCACCGATCGAGGAGCACAATTCAGCAACTTTCTGCCCGAAATAAACATGGCCTGTAACGCTCGAAATTATTTAATTTTAATCCGAGAATATTTAATTTGAGAATATTTGGAGTTTTGATTTAAATTCTAATATTCTTAAATTATTTAGGATTGAAATTGAATGAAATGAGAAGCTGAGGACCAAATTGCAATTTTTGAATAGTTGAGGGGCTAAACTGCAAATAGCTTGGACACTTGTGATTTTTAAACTTATTCACGTGTATTCCATCAGATTTCTATCAGAAAGGTAAAGGAAGGAACCGAGTGAGAGCAAAAGAATTTCCAAGTTCAATCTTCATCTTCCAATTCACATATCTTGAGTTACGGGTATCCGATTTCGATTCCGAAAGATGTTCTGGAATCCTCGCAACGAAACCTTTGATTTGATTGCATAAACAGGGCATTTCAACTCCATAATCTTGACTTTGAACATTCGGAGAGATGTGAGTGTATTTGAAGTTTAAATTTTGATATTTTATGTTAAGAATGACTTTTAATGTGTTGTGGAAGTTTAAGTGTTGATGTTTGACCGCTTAAATCGGTATGATAAAAATCTACTGGCAAGCGTATCAGGTCAAGTAATATATAGTGGACAATGGTCCAGATGTCGAACCCACATGGACTGAATATATGATTACTAAAATATGATTATTCCTACCTTATCTAGACTAACCAATAAAAGTGATTAAATTTAAGATTTTTAACTAAGAAATTAAATTTCAAATAAAATTCAATTAAATAAAATGCAATAAAAATTTTGGATTAAATTCAAATATGAGAAAAGCTCGATCAACGACACACGTAGGTGCCGAACAAATTTTGTAACATGTAGCTTATTCTGAACTCAGATTTAATCTTAAATTACGGTGAATTCTCCTAACTTGTTTAAAGGTCTATTTATAGAACAATTAAACCTATTCAAATATTGACGGATTAATTTTTCATAATTCCAATCAAATTCAAACACATGAAGAATTGTGAGAATTAAGTTTGCAGCTAAACTGGCACGATGAAATCGAATACTATTTCTAGTCAATTTATCCTCGTGTTAATTATTATATTGATCGAAATCAATTCTGTAACGCCCCAAAATTAGCCTAATTGAGATTATAAGATAATAGTATTGATTTTCAGAGTTTATGAAATCCGAGGGTTGAATTTTTATTTGTTCAAGGACTGATTTGCAATTTTTGAAAATTCAAGGACCAAAATGCGAATTCACTCATTTGAATTGATATTTAAATGGGTTTTGTAGTAACCCAGGTTCCATTTTAAGATAATAATATGTTAAACATGATTAAGGGTTAGTAATTTCGGAGTGTTATTGAACTTCGGAAAAGAATTTGGGCTTTTGACTTTGGGCCGGATTGGAAGCTCCGAACCCAGATCGGAAGCTCCGATCCCAGCCACTTCGGAAGCTCAGCGGAAGCACCGAGATCGGAAGCACCGAGATCGGAAGCACCGAGATCGGAAGCTCCGATCCCAGCCACTTCGAAAGCTCAGCGGAAGCACCGAGATCGGAAGCTCCGATCCAGGAACGGAAGTTCCGATCTCCAGCTGCCAGCAATGCTCGATGACTCAGCCGCGAGTTTTGACAAGTGTTGAACGTAGAGAAGATCGGAAGCTCCGATCGCCCGATCGGAAGTTCCGATCCTGGCGTGTCTTGCATGCACGCAATGAGCTGGATCGGAAGTTCCAATCCTGGCCGGGAATTTTGCCTATAAATAGGGCTTCGCAGATTCATTTCTAAATACGAATTCCCGAGTTTCCTTCTTCAGTTATATAGTGTGAGATATACACTTGAGGGCCCTATCGGTTATAATAGAGGTTCTGGAATAACCAAGTGTGGTTATAGTCATCCGGGACTAGCGACTCCAAAGGGCTATCTACGGACAAAGGTATGGTCCGAGAATCTATTTAAGTTTTGGGAGTACTTATTAGCATAGTTAAGGCTTATAGAATTTATGTAGTGAAGGTTTTGGAACCTAGAATTTAGCATAATCCTAGAGTTACGTACACATTGACTGAGATTGCTAGCGAGTATACATGTTTATATGTTGCATTTATTTGGCATTATTATATGACATGATATATGATTTACCGCTTTCTATATTCATATGTCATGTGCATATACACGTTGAGCCTATACCTTGTTATACCTGACTATAGAGCCACTCAGCTCTATACTCGATAGTCTGTCACTGAGAGTACCGCGACGGCGGGGGCATTTATGTCTGTCTACTCTGGTGTACTAGACGAGTGTGGTTGCACCCAGAGGTTGATCCGTGCGGTAGCAGCACTCATGTGGCGCCGGTACTGAGCATGACTTTTCAGATGACCCTTTACCAGTCATCATGTTGCATGCATTATATACATATGTTTACTCATGTCTATGTACTGGGCGTTAGCGCTCATGTCCTAGTTGTTATCGTGGACACCCTATTCCATGGGGCAGGTCGCAGGATGGACGGAGCTGGTAGTTCAAGGCAGGACTAGGGAGCAGGAGTCTTGAGGATTTTATACAGCAGGATTCGATATAGCTGTATAATGTTTACTGTTTCGATTTGGTTGTATCACTACAGATTTAAGCCTGGATTATGTTACTAAGCTGATATGTAAATTATGGTTTTGTTTCCGCATGTTTTACTCTGTTAAGTTATTTTGTTGTATTAAGTTTAATGCATGCTATTAGTTGCCAGTTAGTAGGTGATACCATGCAGGGTCACTACATTTTTGGTATTAGAGCATGCTTAGATTTTGGGATTAGTACTTGGGATTTAGAATTAGTTTTGAGTAATTCTTGCGCATTTGGGATTTTAATGTGCAATTCTTTTCAGGATATGGCTGACGAGAGTCACGGTAGTGTTGGCCAGGGAGGTGGTCATCATCATCGTCATCACCGCCATCATGATGATCAACACCGTCATCATGAGGGTAGACGTCGCTACTCTATCAATAAGTCCATACAAGTAGGATCGAAACCTTTGGTGGGAGGCGAGAATCCTGAACAGGCGAGGAGTTGGATGTCTAAACTCGAGAGTACTTTTCGTGCTTTCGATTGTACTGAGGATCAGAAATTGGAAGTTCTAGAATTTGTTCTAGAGGATCGAACACGTTTTTGGTGGGATGCCAAAGCTGCTCAGGCACGTACTGAGAGAGGACAGGTGACTTGGGGGGAATTCTGTCGGAAATTCCAGAAATTGTATTTTCCTCCGGCTGTTTGCCAAGCACGATCTATGGAGTTGCTTACTTTGAGGCAAGGATCAATGACTATTGATCAATATCAGCAACGATTTCTTGATCTGTTACCTTTCCGTCCTCATATCAATGAGAGTGATGCGTCGAAGTATGATATCTTTCTACAAGGTTTGAACCAAGATATCTACTCTCAGGTTGTCGTTTGTGATGACCTGGTATCTTTTGAGACTTTAGTGAACCGTTGCCGTCTTGTGGAGACTAGCAACAGGCGGGCACAGTTGATGATGCCAGGACAGCCTAGTGGATATTTTGAGCCTCGAGCTCAATCTGTTGTGCAATCTGGACCTACGTCTTCTTCTACTCCTACTACTTCATCTGGATCTCGTGGTTCACGAGGTATGTTCCATTTTGGGAAGAAGAAGAAGAAGGAGGAGTTTTGTAGTCATTTTGTAGTCTCAGGTGCTGATGTCGGTCTAGGACAATTCATAACCACTTCAATCATGCTGGGATCGACAGAAATCCCATCTCCTGAAATAATATGACCGAGAAAGACCACTCGATCCAACCAGAATTCACACTTAGATAGCATAGCAAACAACTGCTCAACTCGCAAAATCTTCAAGACGATCCTCAAATTCTCTGCATGGTCAGTACGGTTCTTCAAGTAGATAAGAATATCATCGGTGAAGATAATCACAAACTCATCTAAAAATTGCTGAAAGATACGGTTCATCAAACCCATAAAAATGCTGGAGCGTTTGTCAAACCGAACGGCATGACTATAAACTCGAAATGACCATACCTCGTTCTGAATGCGGTCTTAGGAACATCTTCCTCACAAACTCTCAGCTGATGATAAACTGACCTCAGATCAATCTATGAATAGACAGAAGAACCCTGCAACTGATCAAAAAGGTCATCTATATGGGGTAACGAATACTTGTTCTTGACGGTAGCCTGATTCAGTTGACGGTAGTCAATACAGAGCCACATAGAACCATCCTTCCTCCGAACAAATAGAACAGGAGCACCCCAAGGCGATACACTATGTCTGATGATACCTTGGCAATCAAATCCTCAAGATGCTCCTTCAACTCTATCAATTCAACCATTTCCATACGATACGGAGCTTTGGAAATAGGTTGAGTACCTGACACTAAATCGATGCTGAATTCGATCTCTCGAATAGGCGGCAATCTAGGAACATCTTCCGGAAACACATCCGCAAAATCTCTAACCACTGGTATATCAGCCAATTCAGGGTTAGATTTCAGTACATCAACTGCATAAACCAAAAATCCCTCTGCACTTCTCTGTAACAAATGAGTCATAGATAACACTGAAATTAAAGGAATTCTAGATCGAGAACCCTTACCAAAGAATTTCCACTCATCTGCCATTTCAGGTCTGAATCTGACAACCTTCAGAAAACAATCGACGGTTGCCCTATACTTGGTTAAAACATCTATACCAACTATACAGTCAAAATCTTACAGCCCAAGCACAATACAGTCAAACTCTAACAAATTTCCCTCAAAACAGAGTTCACAGTTCCTGACTAATCTGACAGAAACAATTCCTCTACCCAAAGGTAAAGTAACAGCTACTACATTAGGCAACAACTCAGTTTGTAAAGCATGCATCAACACAAATTTCTCAGAGATAAAAGAATGGGAAGAACCTGTATATATCAAAACATGATCAGAATAACAGAAAATCAAACATTTACCTGCTATAACATCGTCCGATGCTGCCTGAGCCTGATCCTTTGTCAAAGCAAAGACTGGTGCCTGCTGTCTCGGAGGCTGGTTCGCACTAGGATTACCTCCCTGTCTGTTCTGCTGCTGAGGCTGGAAGGAGTGAACTGCAGAAGATTGTCTCTCAGGCTGAGCTGTAGGTCTAGATGAACTCTCACTCTGGGCTCGATCTCTACTACGCTGAGGGCACACCTTAGAAAAGTGTCCCGGTTGCTGACAGGTATTGCAGTTCCCAAAAACCCCTACACACTGATCCGATGAGTGTCTACCTCCACACTTGTTGCAAAACAAAGATGATGATCCAGAACTCTGTCCTGAACCGAATTTCTTGGAACCACTGGAACTAGAAGAACTATTCCCCTGCCTCTTGAACTTTTTCCCTCTTGCTTTTTAATGATCCTTTATGCTTGCCCCACTGCTTCCACCTTCATGCTTCTACTGTTGGTTCTGATACTGTGGTGGCTGATTTTGATGCTGAGACGGTTGGTTCTGAGACTGTCTAGGCTACTGAGGTACCATCTGATTTCCTCTCTGTCTCCACAAACCCGCTTCAGCTCCCTTTGCGTGATTCATGGCATCCACAAAGTTATCAAGCCTAGCAGTGTTTACCAACGTGAAGATGTAGGGATTCAAGCCATTGATGAATTGATCGGCTTTGGCTTCTTCATTGTCAGCGACATGCGGTGCAAAACGCAACAGACTATCGAACATGGCAACATACTCGTCAATGTTCAAGTTCCCTTGCCTCAGATTGACAAACTCTGCTCCCTTGTCCTTTCGGTACGAAACAGGGAAAAACCGCTTATAAAACTCAATTTTGAAAAGAGACCAAGTAACAACTGTACCTAGATTCTCCATGGATCTCTTCGTCGTGATCCACCAGTAGTTAGAAACACCACGAAGCTGATGAATGAATAACCTAGTTCGGCGGTCGTCAGAGTAATCAAGGGAATCGAATAACTGGTCTATGTTGTCCAACCAGCTTTCACAATCAATCGGATTCTTCGTACCTAGCAACAAAGGCGGATTAAACGACTAAAACCTCTTTAGCAAGGTTTCCATAGGAGTTGCTGTAGCATCCATCTGAACAGTTTCAGTACTAGCTTGTTCATTCGGTGGAGTAACTGGCAGCGGGTTTCTGTTAATAACTCGACGAGGACCCATCTGATAATCAAAGTTGAGGACACAAGATATCTCAATCGCTACAATGCGGTGCCCTTTCAACCTCTCAGAAAATCGGA
This sequence comes from Henckelia pumila, assembly GCF_033568475.1. Lineage (NCBI taxonomy): Eukaryota > Viridiplantae > Streptophyta > Magnoliopsida > Lamiales > Gesneriaceae > Henckelia > Henckelia pumila. Next base: position 136,259,994 of record NC_133123.1, on the reverse strand, counting down.
TACCAGTAGATAACAGAAACAATTATATCTCAAGTAGATCATGCTTTATAAATTTAAATCACATAGTCATGTAATTCAAATAATTTTCAATAATAAAGCATGCTCGCACGGAATTAATTAAACAACAAATAATTTAAACACATGCGAGGAATCAATACACACAGACTCGATCTACCCCGCTCACTCTAGTTCAACCAAGAACTTATCGCTCTGATACCACTTAATGCGATAACTCGGTTCTAAACAACTAATCTCGGATTAAACAACAATTAAGCATACAAGATCCAAGACTAAAAGTAAAACAAATTTTTTTTAAAAGGGGGTGCGCTAGGTCTATTAAAAACTACAGACCGGGTGCCTCCAACTATTCAGCCTACTGTCCTGCTCAACAGGGGTTGCGCTCGATCTGCTAAAAACAACAGATCGAGCGCGGCCAAACAAAAAACTTTCTGGTTTGCTCGAAAAGGGAGGGCGCTGGGTCTGCCAAAAATAGCAAACCTTTCGTACCCTGCACCAGAACAAAAAAAAACAAGAAATAAACTAGCCAACTCAATCCAAAATCCATTCCAAACATTCAAACCATAAACATGTGTTACAATCACTGATTCTCCGAATAATACATGAAGTTCAATACCTAAACATGTTATAACATAACTAGGTTGACATGCTGAAATCGACTTCTAAACCAAGTCCCATGACTAACTCTCCCTCTTGATGCTAACCAGGTCTTCGCTGACTTGATCTTGCCCCTCCTATCGCCAAGTACAAAAACAAAACAAAGCAACAGCCGGATAAATCCGATGAGAATGATATTCCCAGTAAAAGAAACATAACAAGCAATACATGTAATATAACAACAATATGCTTTCAAGACAACATAATCAAATCAAACTAATGATATGCATGTCTTTAAAATAGGTATATCAACTCTGATAAACATGGGGTTGCTGCTGTGCTTTTGGGATCCCGAGGATGAGATCACGTAACGACTCACCAACTCTGCCAATCGAGGTGGTGTCACGTATCTCACTCTCCTAGACTTTGGTGCGACTATAAGGAGTATACTGACTCTAGATGAACCTCTACACCCAGGCCACTCGCAGTATAGCCCCCAAAACATCTAAACAAAAAGGGTTGTTCTGCCCGCTGAAATCAAAGGTTTGGCTCAATATGAATGCATAAGAAACATAAAGCATTAAGCCACATAATAAAAGTCAATCAACCAGTCCAATATTTTTTTTTCAATTCTGTTTTCAAGGTTTCGAAAGAATTGTGGCTCAAAGGGTTTACTTTCAACTCTATAATCAATCTACCACAACTCAACACTTCAAAATAATCTAAACCAACAATCTCAAATAAATTATCCATCATATATCTCAACAAGAAATCATGTTGGAAGAAAACAACTCATATATCAATTAACTCAATCAACTAAGTCAAGTAATTCATAGAATCATATAAGATTAAGTAAAACACCTAATCATGCATGTATGTGATTTAATAAACTCGAAAACCACCATGTTTTCGAGTTATTCTACCTGTCGAATTAATGTCGAATCATACCTTTAATCTGAACTCAAACCTCTGAAACTCTCGCACTACTTGATCAAACATAAGCTGTCCAGAATTCTGCTCAATCCTTCTTGTGATTTCAACTCTAGTTGTGTCCAACTTATAGCTCAAGCTCAAATCAATTCCGGACTCGTCAACTCGACTTCGATACCTTCAACTTCAAGTTCTGAAATTAAGGTTTATACAACTCCTCATTAGCTTCTCAAATTCATTTCAACTCATCAAGGTTTCATCAACTTCAAATCTTGTCCCATTAACCAAAAATTCAACCGATGGCGAAGTAATTCGAAACCGATGATTCTAATACTTTAAACATCAATCAAACATTGATATCTAACTCATAATACTATCATCCCATCACTTCAATTTCGAAATTAACACTTTCATTTTCCAAAAATTCGACAAACGAGAATCGACGGCGTAACGATTCGAATTCGATAATTCCAAAAACATTAACATCAATATTTCTACCATATACAACTCATAATATATTCAATCTATCAGCCCAATTTCGAAAATACCATCTCCAATATTTCAGAATTCTCTAAAATCTTGCAAAAACTGTAAACATGTCCAAACGACGATCTTTTTGCGGACCGACTTAAATATGCTATCGTCGTATATACTAGAACACGTTTATACAATCAAATCTTAATTCTAACAACATCTTAAAATTAAAACACGGTAGAATTTAGCCAAACTTACGTCAAAGTGTAGCACTCAAAGCCGTGATCGCAAACATACGATCAATTTGAAATTCTATCGGCCGGATCGAGTTCTATAAAAATTGGAAGACAAGAATCGGCCATGAGAGCTTCTTCTTCAATGTTTCTGCTTCCCTTCGTTCATTTTGCTGAGTGGAATACATGCAATTCATATATACAAAGCCACGTGTAGTCCACTTGCCAACAATTGGAATTTTGCCCTTTGGTCCTTGAATTTCTTAATAATTGCAAATTGGTCCTTGGAACCTTCATCCATCTCTCTCTCAGTATTACTGTTGCTGAAGGGAATATATACACATGCAAAGTGTAATATAAATCTCTTGTTGACAAGTCAAATCCCATTTTTGCAGTTTAGCCCCTGAAACTTTGATATTTGCAGTTCAGTCCCTGCTCGAGTTTCTTCTTCCAATTAAATCCTTTAATTCTCGGAACATGGAATTTGAATCTTAAATCCCACAAATATTCAATTAGAATATTTATTCTTTTAATTTAAGAATCCCGAATTTTAATTCTCAAAACCCGTAAATTCTAAAATTAAATATTTTTGGCTCGGAATAAATCTCTAATTTCCATAAATTCCAAATTGAATATTTTCCAAATACGAAATTTAAATCTCTAATTCCATAATTAATATTCATATTTTCAGGGCCTTACAGAGTCTAACAGAATTCGTATAGGTGTTTTAGCTTAAGAATATTAAGTTGGGAATCCAATGCACTCTAATTGATTTGAATAAGCTAGTTATTGGCCACAAGTCAATCAAAATCCGTATAGGTGTTTTAGCTTAATATTATCAAGTAGAGACTCCAATGGACTCTAATTGATTAGATAAAGACAATATGATGTCTTCATCACTCTTTTACAATGTATAGATCATTGCAAATGCCAATATATGTTGTAATAAGCTTGTAAATGATGCACGAGTCTAACAGAATCCGTATAGGTGTTTTAGCTTAATAATATTAAGTTTGTAATCCAATGCACTCTAATTAGTTTGAATAAGCTAGTTATTGGTCCACAAGTCAATCAAAATCCGTATAGGTGTTTTAGCATAATATTATCAAGTAGGGACATTAATGGACTCTAATTGATTAGATTAAGACAATATGGTGTCTTCATCACTCTTTTACGATGTATAGATCATTGCAAATACAAATATATGTTGTAATAAGCTTGTAAATGATGCACGAGTCTAACAGAATCCGTATAGGTGTTTTAACTTAAGAATATTAAGTTGGAAATCCAATGCACTCTAATTGGTTTGAATAAGCTAGTTATTGGTCTACAAGTCAATCATAATCCGTATAGGTGTTTTAGCGTAATATTATCAAGTAGGGACTCCAATGGACTCTAATTGATTTGATAAAGACAATATGGTGTCTTCATCACTCTTTTACAATGTATAAATCATTGCAAATGCCAATATAAATTGTAATAAGCTTGTAAATGATGCACGAGTCTAACAGAATCCGTATAGGTGTTTTAGCTTAAGAATACTAAGTTGGGAATCCAATGCACTCTAATTGGTTTGAATAAGCTAGTTATTGGTCCACAAGTCAATCAAAATCCGTATAGGTGTTTTAGCGTAATATTATCAAGTAGGGACTCAAATGGACTCTAATTGATTAGATTAAGACAATATGGTGTCTTCATCACTCTTTTACAATGTATAGATCATTGCAAATACAAATATATGTTGTAATAAGCTTGTAAATGATGCACGAGTCTAACAGAATCCGTATAGGGGTTTTAGCTTAAGAATATTAAGTTGGGAATTCAATGCACTCTAATTGGTTTGAATAAGCTAGTTATTGGTCCACAAGTCAATCAAAATTCGTATAGGTGTTTTAGTGTAATATTATCAAGTAGGGACTCCAATTAATGCAGCATTGTATGGGAGGAGATGCAGATCTCCTGTGCATTGGGATGAGGTCGGCGAGAGGATTTTACTTGGTCTTGAGATCGTGCAGCAGACAGCTAACATTGTGACTCAGATTCGGAATCGTATGAGGACTGCTCAGAGTCGTCAGAAGAGTTATGCAGATACTCGACGACGAGATTTGGAGTTCGTAGTAGGTGATCACGTGTTTCTGAGAGTGTCACCTATGAAGGAAGTGATACGTTTTGGCCGGAGAGGTAAGCTTAACCCTAGATATATAGGGCCATTCGAGATCTTGGAGAGAGTTGGTACGTTGGCCTACCGTTTAGCTCTACCACCAGGGCTAGCGGCAGTGCACAATGTATTCCATGTATCCATGCTTCGGAGATACATCTCGAACCCGTCACATGTGTTGAATTTTGAGCCTCTTCAGTTGACATCGGAGTTAGCATTTGAGGAGAGGCCTATACGGATCTTGGCTAGGGAGGAGCGCAGATTGAGGACGCAAGATATACCGATGGTCAGAGTCCAGTGGCTGAATCACTCGGAGGAGGAAGCTACTTGGGAGACCGAGGCAGACATGAGGACTCGCTACCCGGAGTTGTTCGGGTAAGTACTTTAATTTCGAGGATGAAATTCAACTTAAGGGGGGGAGAATTGTAATACCCGGTATTTTCCGTACGTAAATACGCATGCATAATTAGGAATTTAATTAATTTAAAATTTTAGATTTATGGGTTAAATAATTATGTGAATTATCTGTGCTTATTTAAATGATTTTTTTTAAGTATTTAACCCATAAATAGAGATTTTTCTGATTTATGATATTGTATTATTTTATCGCGTTGACGAGACTATGGACGGACGAGATGACAACTTTCTACCCAAATTATTTTATGAGTCTTTTAGGAGCCCGAAAATATTATTTTGAGTTTTATTTCCTCAAAATTATCAGTATTTAATTTTATATAATTTTAGGAGTCCATTTTTACCCAAATTAAGCCAAAATAATGACTTTTAATTATCTTTAAAATTCCCTTAATATAATATTTCGGGATTTTTATGTTTATTATGATATCTATTATTTTTTTTAAAGCCTAGATATATTTTTATTTATGTCATTATCTTGAAAGTTATTCCCTATCTACCCCAAGGCCCACCCTCACACGCTCAAATCACTTCTCCCTCACCCTAGCTTTCTCCCTCACCTCTCCATTCTTTTCCATCGACAGCAACATCAAGGAGGAAGCCATAGACCTTTATTTTTGAAGCTTTTTCGAAGGTTGCTCGTTGTAGTCGTCCGGAATCGTCTTCACGTTCTTCCCATCTACTTTCTATGATTTAAAGGCATGTTTTTCTTCCCTTTTTAAGCACCATATCAGTATGTATTATGTAGGTGTTGTGTACGTGTCGAAATCCTCAAATATTCAGATTTTAAATGGTATCGTTTGATGTTTGCACCTTGTTTATGTGTTTTGTCATCATCTCACGTTTTTTATTTAGCATGGGCGTGCATGGCTGCTCGGCCAAGATTCATGGGTGTCCTAGGGTCCCTAGACTTGGGCTAGTTGATCGGTTAAGGTTGGAGAAGGGCTGGAACGAAGCAAATCAAATTCTGTCATGGGTGGCTCGCGCAGGTTCGGTTCACGCAGGTTTTGGGGCTGTGGGAGAATGCTTCGTTCTCCCTCTTCAGGCCATGGTTTAGAGTGAGGTTTAAAGGGTTAGAACCCCCTTGATGTTGGCTAAGATTGAGAAGTGGTTTCACAAAAAAATATGGTCGGAGTAGGGAGAACGATTGAATTTACGGCAGCCGCTCAGGGCTGGGCGCGAGCTGGGGGACAGCCTGTTGCAAGGCTTCGTTCTCCTTCCTCGGACCACGGTTTGGGCTGGTTCTTGGCTTGATGGAAATGTCTAGATGTGGGCTAGATCCTAGGTGTGGTTCTCCGGCCGGTGGGTGGCCGGAGTAGGGCGGCCGCCGGTGTTCTTTGCAGCTGCTCGCGGCCGAGGGCAGTGCAAGAGGGGGAAACGGGTTTTGGGTTTCAAGGTGGGTCCGAGTCGAGTCATAGGTTCGGGTCGGGGTCAGTAAGTCATGGGTCATGTTAGTTGGGTCCGAGTCCAGGTTAAGTGAGTCGGGCTCGGGTATTTTTATTTTTAAGTTTTAAGTTTAATTAAGGGTTAAATGGGCTTAATTAAATCCCAAAATTTGATTGGGATCCATTTAATTATTTGGGTTGAATTTAATTGTTATTGGGTTTAATTAAATTAAATTAAGTTAGCCCAATAATTTTATGGGCTTGGGAGCCCATGGAAGTTATTGGGCCAGTTTTTGGGCTTTTTAGCCCATTGGGCCAGAATAGGTTGTTATTAGGCCAGGAATACATTAATGGGCTTGAATAAATTAATTGGGCTTAGAAATGTATTTTTGGGCTTAAGTTTGTTAATGGGCCAGTTTCAGTGTTAATGGACCAAAATTTAAGAAAATGGGCTTGAGTGTTAGAGCCAGCAGTTCAGCACAAACCATGAGAAATTGCATGTGTCATAATTATATATTTAATTATTTTATGCATGAAAGTTATTTTAGTATTTATATGTTAGTATAAAAATTAAATTAAATATATATGAAGGACACACATTTTTATTTAAGTACATGCATTCATGAAATAATTTTATGGCATGATTTTATGTTTAAGGTTGAGCAAAAAAATAATTTTATGTTGGAAGTTGATGTAGTGTGACAATTTAAGGGGGACAAGACCCTACATGTTAAGGGCAGTTTACTGTCAATTTAAGGGTAGTTTACTACCAGTAAGAGGTAATTCGTAACTGCCACGTACGTTGGTTCTAAGAGACTGATCAGTCGAACTTTTAAGTTTAAGGTTACACTACGGATATGACCATGCGATGTTAGAAAAAAATGTTATGCTCAACAATGTTTATGTATGTAATATATGATTATATTTAAGTTCAAGTTTAAGTAAGATTTTAAGTTATAATTCATAATTTTTAAGCATGCTCATTCATGTATATGTTATTTATTAGTATTTCAGTGATTTAAATTATTTTAAACCCTTGTTATGTTAGCATGTTGGGCCTCTAGGCTCACTACACTTATATGGTGCAGGTGAGTACGTAGAGGAAGATGTAGTTCCTACCGGTGGTGAGGACGTATGAGCGGACATGCAGTGATCCCCCGTGACCGCCGGCTGAGTCTTGAGAACATTTTTAAGAATTTTTAAACTCTGTTTCTTATTTATTCTTTTATGTCTTGTCAGAGGTGGATTTTAGTACTATTTTTATTAAATAATTTTTTATTGCATGCAACCTTTTAAGTTGTTTGTTTGACCGTATTTTATTTAAGTTTGACTCAGTTATTTAAGTAAAAATGTTGTAATTTATTTATGTTATTTTTAAATCTGTTTATTTTGTGCATATATGTATGGGCATGTATGTACATCTATTTTACTTAGTATTATTTAAAAAAAAAAAATTTCCGCATTTATTAGAAGTAGATGTTTCAGAACTTGTTTGGACAGCAGCAACGTTTCTGGTTTTATTCTCTGGAAACTGCTCTCGCTCGATCGGTGAAATATCACGGATCGAGCGAGGCTTTGAAATCAGGAACAGAACCATGAATATGTTGGGCTCGCTCGATCGGTGATATTCTGCGGATCGAGCGAGGCCAACATAAGTTGCACCCGAGAGTTTGAGCAAAGTGCTCGCTCGATCGGTAACTTTTTACCGATCGAGCGAGGTGCTCACTCTTTAAAAAAAAAAAAAAAATTTATTATTTTGTTTAGACATTGATTCTTGTCTATTCTTTTTGATGATTTGATTATTGAGAGATTAGAACTCGGGTCGTCACAATTCCAATTGGGTTAGAACCCCAAGACATAGAGGAAGGTATCTCAGGTAGTTCTCTAGCCAGTGATGGTCGGAGTTGGGCGGCCGAACGGCCGGAAGTCCGGCATCGCGCACAGCGCGCGAGCAGAAATTAGGCAAATTTTGTTTTGGTTCGTTCTCCTTCGTTAGGACTCCGTTTGGGCTGGTGTTTAGCTTTCTGGAAACGCCTTGAAGTCTTCTAGGTGTAGGTGGTGGTGCTCCGGCCATTTGGTGGCCGTAGTAGGGCGGCCAATGCCTCTGAACAGAAGCTGGTCACAGCCGAGAGTAAGGAACAAAAGGGAAACGGGTTTAGGGTTTTGGGCAGGTCCGGGTCGGGTCTTGGGGCCTGGATTGGGTCTGGTAATTTGTGGGTCGGTTCAGGTCGGTCCGGATCCGGGTTAGGTGGGTCGGGCTCGAGTATTTTTAATTTTTAAGTGTTTAAGGTTTTAATTGGTTTTTGGGCCAATTAATTAGAAATAAAATTATTTGGGCTTCCAAATAATTTTATTTTGGGCTTTAAATACTTTATTTAAGTTAGCTCAATGATTTTTATGCGCTTGGGAGCCCATGGAAATTTTTGGGTCAGTCAGAGGATTTTTGGGCCAGTCTAGTGTCTTATTGGGTTTATTTAAGTTATGAGCTTAAATATTTTTATTTAGGCCCAGTTAAGTTTAGTTAAGTTATTTGGGCTAAAATATGATAATTGGTCTCTTATTTAAGTTTAATGGGCTTAGAGTGAGTGATCAGCAGTCTGGACCAACCCATGAAAATTAACTAAGTCCGGAATATATATTTAATTATTTTTATGCATGAAGTTTATTTTAAGTATAAGTATATTTATTATGAAAATCAATTAAATATATATTACAGACATATTTTCAGTGCATGCATTCATGAAAAATTTACATGTTATGATTATGATCAAGTGTTGAGCAGCAAAAATATTTTTATGATGGTAATTGAAGTAGTGTGACATAATGGTGGTTATCCACCATATGATTTATGAGGTAGTTTACTACCATAGGAGGTGATTTATCACCGCCACGTACGTTGGTTCAGGAGACTGATCAGTCGGCACAGATAAGGGTCACACTTACGGATAGGACCATAGACTGTTTCAAAAATACCATGCTCAACTATGTTATGTATGATGAAGAAAGATGATGTTTATGCTTAAGATTTATGATTCACCATTTATGTTATGAAAAAAATTTCCATGCATGCTCATTTTGATGCATGTTTAGGTAATTTGAAAAAGGTTTTGCAGAGGTGTGAGGAGAGTAATCTTGTGCTTAATTGGGAAAAATTCCACTTCATGGTGAGAGATGGAATTGTGTTAGGGCATAAGGTCTTCGAGGTAGGTGTGGAGGTGGACCGGGCAAAATTGGAAGTAATTGAAAAACTTTCACCTCCCACGAATTTGAAAGGAATCAGAAGTTTTCTTGGGCATGCGGGTTTTTATAGGAGATTTATTAAAGATTTTTTTTCTAGTGCTAAACCCCTTAATAATTTGTTAATCAAAGAGGTGCCTTTTAATTTTTCTGCTGAGTGCATACAGGCTTTTCAGATTTTGAAGCTGAAATTGACAACTTCACCTGTGATAGTCACGCTTGACTAGAATCTGCCATTTGAATTGATGAGTGATGCGAGTGACACTGCGTTGGGAGCCGTGCTTAGACAAAAGAGGGACAAAGTTCTTCATGTTATTTACTACGCCAGTATCACCCTGTCAGCTGCCCAACTGAATTATGCAACTACTGAAAAAGAACTTTTTGCTGTAGTGTTTGTGTGAGGCCTAGATTCTAATCATACAATCTCGGGATAAAGGAATTGATCAACTCAATTCAATAATAAGGATTAAGACACAAAATTTTTTTTTTTAAAAGGGGTGCTCGCTCGATCGGTAAAATCTTACCGATCGAGCAGCCGAAAATAATCCAATTCTCTGCCCAAAGTTTAGGACCCCCGCTCGATCGGTAAAATCTTACCGATCGAGCCGACACAAAAATGTCCCACTCTCTGCTTTGGTACAGGGGTGCTCGCTCGATCGGTGAACTTCTACCGATCGAGCGAGATGCTCTGTACCAGAAATAAAACTAGTTTTTCCTCAAATAAATCCAACTCCAACATAATCCAAAAACATTCCAAACATCATAATCTCATTCAATCAAGATATAAAAGGATTAGGTCTAGACTTATACAATCATCAAAATATAACATGCATAAAATCCTTCTAGTCGGACTTATACAAACACAAAAGGAGTTCGAAAAACATAAACGACTCCTAACATCCAAGCCTCACTCTATCCTCTCAATCGTCTAGCCATGTTGTCTCTGACTCGGTCCTGCCCCACCTGTTGCCAAGTACACATACAAACAAAGACAACAGCCGGATAATCCGATGAAAATAATATTCCCAGTAAAAGAGACTAACATGCTATCAAATAAACATATCAAGTCATAATATGAACTCATTCTTCATATAATCAATTAATCCAATCAAGTACTGAATTAAGATGATATGCATGTCTTTAAAACTTCTGGATTATCAGACTCAGATAATCAAAAGAAATTCTTCTATTCTTTCTTTCTTTCTTCGGTTTGGGATCACGAGATTAAAACATCCAACGATCACACCGACTCCCCTCTCGAGATGGATGTGACATATTTTAATCTTCTAGACTCCAGAGCATTATAGTGAGCTACTCGACAAGGTAGTAAATCGCCTACCAAGCCACTAAACCACAATCCCTAGATCGTCTAATTCAAATTGAATAAATCAAGGCTCAATATGAATGCATATGTAATCTCATGCACTCAATATAAATTCAATCATATAATCAAATAAGCAATCAAAACATGCAGTATGTGATTTCTTCTAGGACACTCGAATGAATCCGGATTCGAGTTAATCGTCCTATTCCATTCCAAAGTCATCTTATACCTCTTCTTTGTCGTTTCAAACTCTTCAATCTGAAAATAACAAATCCTCAATCAATATCCAAACAAGTTCATCAATCGATAAAAGAAGACACCGATACTATACCGGCTCGACTCTTCTAAACTGATCAAGACTGCAAGGCTCACAATCTTCAAGAACTTCAATTCAATCTATCAGAATAAGTCATGGTGATCAAACTCGATATCAAACTCATATCAAACTCGTATAACTCAAAACATCAAAACGACGTTCAAACTTCAAACTGACGGCATAACGGCTATATACTGATCAAACCGGAAATGCAGACAGCAAGATAACAATCCAAAGAACTCATAATCAACCTCAAACATCAATTCCAACACAATCCCAACACATCACAAAATCAAGGTTTTCGAAAATAATAAGAAAAATCATAACAAATCCGATCGTCGTTAGATCTTCGAACCGTCTTAGATATACGATCACTGCTAACTCATAATCATCCTCTCCGAATATAAACAAATTCTGACAACATCGAAAAAATCAAACTTCTCAAAATTAAGATAAACTTACTTCCAAACGGAGCACTCGTCGCTGTAATTAAGATAAACTTACTTCCAAACGGAGCACTCGTCGCTGTGATCGTAGATATCAAGTCAGAATTCAATTCTATCGGACGGATTGAGCTAGAATCAAAATCACAAAAGCTTGGGAGCTTTTTTGCTCACCTAACAATGGTGAAGGGGCGTTGAGGAGGGGATGAAGAAGTGATCCAAGGACTTAGTCAAAGTCTAATTATATAACAAAACTCAATTTTGCGTTTTAGTCCCTAAAATTTCCAAAATTTTCAAAAAGGTCCTTGATTAATAAAAAGTCCGATCTCGAATTCTGAAATCACTGATTATCTCTAATAACATCAATTAAGATAAAAATGGGGCGTTACAATTCTCCCCCTCTAAGAAAAGATTTCGTCCTCGAAACCATCGATATCAACTCATAAGAAGATAATTAAGAATTCAAGAACAGAATTAACAACTCACATCAGATGAATAAAACAGGAAATCTCTGTCTCATGTCAGATTCTGTCTCCCAAGTCGCTTCTTCAACTCCGTGACGACTCCACTGAACTTTAACCAAAGGAATCGATTTGGTTTTGAGCTGTTTCTCCTTCCTGTCAAGGATCTGAATCGGTCTCTCAAAATAACTCAGAGTTTCATCATGTTCGGCTTCATCAGGTTGAAGAACATGAGAAGGATCTGGATGGTATTTCCTCAACATCGAGACATGAAATACGTCGTGAATTCCAGATAAAGAAGGAGGAAGTGCTAACTTGTAGGCTAGATCGCCTATCTTCTGTAAAACTTCATACGGACCGATGAATCTTGGTGACAACTTCCCTCTCTTCCCAAATCTAACAGTACCTCTAAACGGAGAAATCTTCAAGAATACTCGGTCTCCCTGATCAAAAGATAGAGGTCTGCGACGGATATTCGCATACTTCTCTTGTCGGTCCTGAGCAGTCTTCATTCTCAATCGAATAATCTTCACCTGCTCAGCCATATCACGAATCATATCTGGTCCCAAGTCTGGGGACTCAGACATCTCATCCCAGTACAAAGGAGATCTGCACTTCCTTCCGTACAACGCTTCGAATGGTGCCATACCTGTAAGGCCCGAAATCGTAAATTATTAATTATGGGATTTGAGAATTAAATTCCATATTATGGGCTAATATTGATTTGAGCATTTATGGAAATGATAGATTTAATTTCCGAGCCGAAAATATTTAATTTGAGAATTTATGGATTTTGAGAATTAAATTCCGAGAATTCTTAAATTAAAAGAATAAATATTCGATTTGAATATTTATGGGATTTAAGATTAAATTCCATGTTTCGAGAATTAACGAAGATTAATTTTGGAGATGAAACCCGACCAGGGGTTGATTTGAAAATATCAAAGATTCGAGGGCTAAAGTGCAAAAGGCCGGGATTATTGATTTAATCCGAATTTATTTAATTTTAATCCGAGTATATTTAATTTGGGAATATTTAGAGTTTCGATTTTAATTCTAATATTCTTAAATTATTTTGGATTGAAATTAAATTAAAAAGAAGGCCGAGGACTGAATTGCAATTACTGAAAACTTGAGGGACTAAATTGCAATTTATGCAATAAATATCTGATTTTTAATCAGATTATCAGCATGTACACGTGCATATTTTGTATGAATTCAGAAGTGAAGAACAGAGGAAGCCGAACCCTCTTATTCCTTTTTCGTTTTGAGTTTCAAATCGCCGTAACTTTTGATCCGCTCGTCCGATTTCAATTCCGAAAGATGTTCTGGAATCTTTGCGACGAGGCCTTCGATTTGAAGTAAGTATTTTGTTCTCTCGGCATGTTTTGAAGAACGAAATATGGCATAGATCATATTATGAAACTATGTTGTGTTTTTGAGTTCGTATGCCGTTCGATATCGCAGTTGGATTGGAAATGAATTAAGAAACGAACTTGTCATGGTTTCAGCATGTTTTTGACTTGTTAACATGTGAGTATAGCTGCTGATATGTGAAGTATGAATGATATGAAGTGATTAGAAGTTGATAAGAAGTTCATAATGAATGCGATACCGAGTCGGTTCCCGATTTTCAATCGCTATGTCGTCGGTTGATGTTTTGACATCGTTTTGATAGCCTATAACTGAGTTGAGATAGTTGTTTAGATGTTATGAATGTTATGGCATTTTTATTTCTCGATTTCAGTTGAGTTTCGAAGGCTAACGATTCACGACTCCGAGTTGTACCGAATAAGAAGAAGTTAAAGTTTGAAATAATGTTGATTGAATCTATATTAATGATTTTGATTCAATTCTGAAATGATTGAATAGAATGAGGTTTGATATACATGTTTTGATGATATGTTTCAGAGTTTAATAGGAGACTATTGACTCAAGAACCTCAACTTGAAACCGAAGAAAAAGTGATCAAGATTGAAGTGAATTTGAATGAAGATTGATTGATGTTTGAATGATCAGATTCTTGTAGGAGTTGTTGTACTTCCTATTCAGATGTGGAACATCGTCAACTCGAGAATGAAAGGTATAATGACGACATCACAAGTTAGGGACTTTGAAACTCAAGAACGACTATTCTTGAGTTTTCCCGTGAAAATCACATACTTGAGATGTTTTGATTATGTTTGATGTTGTCGATCCATTGCAGGTAGTGGATCTTTGATTTTGAGTCTATATGATTGTATATTGAATTGATTCTATGCTAAGGTTGCGGTTAACCTTATTTTCTAGCCCGGAATGGCTACGAAAGATGGATATCCATGTCAAGATTGGTTACGAATCTTTATGGCAATGAAGTGATAAGAATCAATTCTTGAGATAAGCGCGCTATATAAATTGAAGTCTTGATTTGAAAGTTGAGTCGATATATGCGTTATTTTTACTCTATTCCTGAGTTGATATGTTTAGAGTTGATATGAATTCATTTAACGCGTTTATATGTCGATTATACTGAGAATGATTTCTCACCGGAGTTCATCCGGCTGTTGTTTTGTTTTGTATGTGTGCATCACAACAGATGGGGCAGGAGTTGGTCTGAGATGACATTGATATCTCGGGAGAGAGATGTAGCAAGTGTGGACTCGGGTTTATAAGATAAAGAATGGTATAGTGATAACATGAAACATAGCAAGAATTTAAGACTTGAAGTTGTTTATGCTATGTTGAATAGCTTGTAGTTTTTTTTATTCCTTAAGCTATTCATTTGATGTAATAGATGTATGATTTGATGATAGAAACTTGGTATATGAAAGTATGCATGTTCTCAGAATTTATAATATGTTTAGACTCAAATTTTGTTGGTTCATTCATGCCATTGTTCCAAGCTTGACAACAGAAAATGTTTTCTGGTGTTTTCTGGAAATGGTGCCCGCTCGATCGGGTGAAGTTCACTGATCGAGCGAGGCCCTTAAATTGAAGGCAGAAAATCGAGCATTTTGGGCTCGCTCGATCGGTAGGTTTTGACCGATCGAGCGAGACCAAATATGTGCAGACCCGAGAGCATGATTTAATTGCTCGCTCGATCGGCTGACTTTGCTCGATCGAGCGAGGCTCTGAATTTAAAAAAAAAATTTCTGCTCTTGATTTATTATTCTTTAATTGTTTGATTAATTGTTTAATTAATCATTAGCTGCCCTAAAACTATATTAGCAACCCAAGGTCCCCACAACAGGTGGTATCAGAGCGTAGGTTCTGGACTGAGATAGAAGCTGAGCGGGGTAGAGTGAGTCATATGCATTTATAGTATTGCATGATTATGCAGTATTTGATTCGATGATTTAATAAATTGCATGTGCTCTTGATCTACTTTTGAAATTGAATTCCTCGGGTGATGTAAGCACCCAGAATCTAAGAGAACAGTGTTCTTTGGGTGATGTAAGCACCCCAGACTGACAGTATAGTATGGCCAGACTGAACAGAATAGTATGGTCAGATTGAACAGAACTGTATTATTGCTCAGGTGAAAGAAGTATCTCTGATTGAACAGAACAGAACAGCATATCAGCCAATGAATAGATGTTATTGCAGGTGGAAGTTGGCCTGAAGAACTTGATCAATCGTTCAGATACCTGAAAGATACAGATGAATGACGTATCCGATTGATTGAATACCAACTTCGAAACCTAGCAATCAGTTGATGAATTTTGATGAAGAAATGATGAAAAAACAGAGGTATATTAATTTGTTGATAACATGAGTTTTGTTTATAGTTCTGTGCCACAACAGATAGAAATGATCAGAAAGACAAATATACCTTTTAGAAGCTGAATATTTTGAGTGTTGAAGAATGTTTTATTAGATTTTCAAGCCTATTATAATTCTTTGAATTGGAGATGATGAAAAAGCTCAAGATTGAATTGTTTAATTATGGCTTGAATTCGAAGAATATGTCTGAATAAATGTTGATGACTGAAACATGTTATGAAAGACATAATCTTGTTTAATAGAACTGAAGCTGAATGAGGAAGCAAAAGGATTGAAATTTTAAAGATGCTATAGTGTGTGAGAGAAACACATATTTAGCTACAATTTCTATTCTAGAAGTATACAGAGAATCAGAATGAAATTGCACCTGAGAATGAAATTGCAGGTAACAGATTTATTTTGTTTTAACCTGTTTATGTTATTGGTGCAATAGATATATGATAGCTGAAGGCTTATTATATGATCACCTCTGTATCAGAAAAGAGATTGTGTGAATTGAACAGAAGAATGAAACTATTGCTTCGATGAACTGAAACTGAAGATGATTTTATTCGTATTGAAATATCTGTTTATGTTGCATGATAGATGATGATGCAATAATCAAATACAGATTAGTAGAAGAATTGATGATAAGAAGCGATTAAATTAGATCAGTAAGAACATAATGTGCAATTGAATATGATGATATAGAATCTCGAATTAAGATTCTGTGATTTCGGTTCGATATATGATGTTTGATTACAGAAATATTCCGAAATCAGTATATTCAATGCACTAGATATGTTCATGATCTAAAATAGAATTGAAAGATATGCCGATGAGTAGAGATGGCAGATATATTTCAGTAAGATTCTTGACTTTAGTTTAAGTTGTGACCTGGAATTTATCAGAGAATTGATGAGTTTGTGAATTGACTACTGCTTTTGAGGTTTACAAAATAGATGATGATATGAAAATCAGTTACAGATGAGTCTTTTATTTGATTTTACTGAAGTTATTACATCATAAATCATGATTTTTGAAATTCTTGATATTGATTTTGAGGTTTTGGTACCGACCTCAATCGATTTTGATTGACTCTTATTCTTTGTTAGGGTCTGAATTGATTTACTTGTCTTAAGTTGAGATGCTAGTGAGTTGTTTTCACTTAGCATATTGTCATTCAGAATATTGTTCTTTGGATGACCTTGACTTAAGTCAGTTTTCCTGATTATGAATTTCAAGAGTTACTGATTGGTTGATGTATACATTCAGTATATTATAATATTTATGACTCGTAACTGATAGAATTTCCAATTGAGATTTGAGAAATAGAACAAAGAGAAGAGATGAATGCGTGATTGATTGATCTTTTGAATTTATGTACTTAAAGTATCGAGATAGATACTAAAACAGTCAGAATTGCTGTAATTCAAATTAAGTGAGAATTGATTTTGAAGGATTAAAGCACATTGAGATGAGATCAAGTTATTAGAATTCAATTGAGAAATAAAAATGAAGAATGAAACAGGCATTCGATCAATTGATTTCAGATTTTGCATATTCTGGTTTGAATATTCAGATGAATATATGACCAATTAGAATGATTTTTTTAGAAGATGAAAGAAACACAGAAAGTAAACTGAAGCGATGAGAATTCAGTACAGAATGTCATATAGAGATATGAATTGAAGCCTCAGATCAGAATAGATGAATTTTTATAGTGACAGATAATATGATTGTGCTTAATATTTCCGACAAGAAATATCAACATTTGAAGAATTGCACGACAATGAATTTAAGATTCATCCAATAATTGTTTTATCAGACGATAAAGTAAACAGAAGTGACCGAATTAGTACGTTTTCGAAGTTAAACGTACAGAGAGTTTCCGATGAATTTGAAAATCGTTGACCAGATGAGTTCAGTGATAGTTTAGAAACTCCAGAATTGTTACGAGATTGTGATTTGAAAGAATATTTTGTGAAACTACCAAGATGAAACAGTTTATGTGAAGTAAACAGGTGGTAGTTATGAACAGATTGATTGAAATTACTGGATATGATAATTTGTCTGTATGATCAACTCACTGAATTGTGATTAGATTCGTTGTAAGACGAACAGTAAGCCACGAAATAATGTTTCATATTGAAACATTGGGTTTACTATGAAATTGTAATACAAATGATCAGAAGACTTTGAGTACTTTTTGAGATAAAGGTGCAATTTGATATCCTTGAAGTGGAAGAAAAATCAGAAAAGATGAATTGAATTTCGAGAATGAAACTTTATCTGTCGTGATACTGATTATCAACATATCTGAATACTTTGAAATCTGTAAATACAGTATATACTCTGATTACTAGATAGTCCGAATAGACTAATCAGATTTGTGGAATACACTGTATGAGATGTGAATAACAGCTATCGATTCAAATCTGTGAAGAAGATGGAGATATGATGAATTACAGGAATGATTACAATCTATTGTCAGGATTAAGACTTTAGAATTATTCAACAGATGTGGCATAGATTGATTGATTGATGTTCTGAGAGTTGGTTATATGTGATTGCATTATACCATTTGTCGATTGATGGATTATCTGAGTTGATTTTCCGGATATTGAGAATATTCTCAGAACTTTAATACCTGATTCGGTATTACTTGTCTTGATGTGTTGCCACTTAATGATTATAATTCCTGTAACAACTAATGAATTGATTTTGAGATAATGTTATGATGAAAAGAAATCCGATTTCTTTGTGTTGAAATGATACTATTGAAGTATATGATATCAGATCAGACATGAATTGTTGACAGCAGATCAGATTTGATTTGAGGAACACAAGGATGATGAATATGAATCTGTATGGAATGAAAGCAGAGAAGAAGAATTAAAATTAGTAATTGAATGATAGATATAACTTTTGAAGCTGAAACTAACTTGTTAAGCGTAAAAGTTATTCCTGAACATCATTCGATTCAGAATTGAGAAAGAAAGAAGTTGAGATACAGATTCAAAATATGAATGTGAATACTGATTTTGAAGCGATGAATAGAATAACAGTGTAGACTTGATATATCTTCTATGCGGAGCATAGAATGATATCGATAAAGAAACAAGTCGTTACTGAAGTTGAATTTCACTTACTGAGATATCAGATGGAATTGATGATTCGATTGAACGATTTAATCTTTTCAGTTTGATATGATGGATCTGATTTGTTCCATGAGAATAAGAGAAGGAAGTATCAGAAGATTCTTCTGATGTACTTTAATTAGTTGAGATAGATGTCGAAAAGATTTTGAGTAAGTCAATTAGTCGACAAATCTTTGATTGAAGAAAGAAACAGATCAGAACGAATTCTTTTCAGTGAATTAAAGTACAAAGGAAGAGATGAAGAGATAGGATACGAAGATTAGAGTTGGATGATTGAAGTGAGAATCACTTCAGATAATCATTCAGTTTATTAGATTGAATAGTTCGATTGAATGTGATTTCGAGGACGAAATCATTTCTTAGAGGGGAGGAATTGTAAGGCCCGAAATCGTAAATTATTAATTATGGGATTTGAGAATTAAATTCCATATTATGGGCTAATATTGATTTGAGCATTTATGGAAATGATAGATTTAATTTTCGAGCCGAAAATATTTAATTTGAGAATTTATGGATTTTGAGAATTAAATTCCGAGAATTATTAAATTAAAAGAATAAATATTCGATTTGAATATTTATGGGATTTAAGATTAAATTCCATGTTTCGGAAATTAACGAAGATTAATTTTGGAGATGAAACCCGACTAGGGGTTGATTTGAAAATATCGAAGATTCGAGGGCTAAAGTGCAAAAGGCCGGGATTATTGATTTAATCCGAATTTATTTAATTATAATCCGAGTATATTTAATTTGGAAATATTTAGAGTTTCGATTTTAATTCTAATATTCTTAAATTATTTTGGATTGAAATTGAAATAAAAAGAAGGCCGAGGACTGAATTGCAATTACTGAAGTATTGATGGACTAAATTGCAATTTATGCAATACATATCTGATTTTTAATCAGATTATCAGCATGTATACGTGCATATTTTGTATGAATTCAGAAGTGAAGAACAGAGGAAGTCGAACCCTCTTATTCCTTTTTCGTTTTGAGTTTCAAATAGCCGTAACTTTTGATCCGCTCGTCCGATTTCAATTCCGAAAGATGTTCTGGAATCCTTGAGATGAGGCCTTCGATTTGATGTAAGTATTTTGTTCTCTCGACATTTTTTGAAGAACGAAATATGGCAGAGATCAGATTATGAAACTATGTTGTGTTTTTGAGTTCGTATGCCGTTCGATATCGCAGTTGGATTGGAAATGAATTAAGAAATGAACTTGTCATGGTTTCAGCATGTTTTTGACTTGTTAACATGTGAGTATAGCTGCTGATATGTGAAGTATTAATGATATGAAGTGATTAGAAGTTGATAAGAAGTTCATAATGAATGCGATACCGAGTCGGTTCCCGATTTTCAATCGCTACGCCGCCGGTTGATGTTTTGACATCGTTTTGATAGCCTATAACTGAGTTGAGATAGTTGTTTAGATGTTATGAATGTTATGGCATTTTTATTTTTCGATTTCAGTTGAGTTTCGAAGGCTAACGATTCACGACTCCGAGTTGTACCGAATAAGAAGAAGTTAAAGTTTGAAATGATGTTGATTGAATCTATATTGATGATTTTGATTCAATTCTGAAATGATTGAATAGAATGAGGTTTGATATACATGTTTTGATGATATGTTTCAGAGTTTAATAGGAGACTATTGACTCAAGAACCTCAACTTGAAACCGAAGAAGAAGTGATCAAGATTGAAGTGAATTTGAATGAAGATTGATTGATGTTTGAATGATCAGATTCTTGTAGGAGTTGTTGTACTTCCTATTCAGATGTGGAACATCGTCAACTCGAGAATGAAAGGTATAATGACGACATCACGAGTTAGGGACTTTGAAACTCAAGAACGACTATTCTTGAGTTGGCCCGCGAAAATCACATATTTGAGATGTTTTGATTATGTTTGATGTTGTCGATCCATCGCAGGTAGTGGATCTTTGATTTTGAGTCGATATGATTGTATATTGAATTGATTATATGCCAAGGTTGCGGTTAACCTTATTTTCTAGCCCGGAATGGTTACGATAGATGGATATCCATGTCAAGATCGGTTATGAATTTTTATGGCAATGAAGTGATAAGAATCAATTCTTGAGATAAGCGCGCTATATAAATTGAAGTCTTGATTTGAAAGTTGAGTCGATATATGCGTTATTTTTACTCTATTCTTGAGTTGATATGTTTAGAGTTGATATGAATTCATTTAACGCGTTTATATGTCGATTATACTGAGAATGATTTCTCACCGGAGTTTATCCGGCTGTTGTTTTGTTTTGTATGTGTGCATCACAACAGATGGGGCAGGAGTTGGTCTGAGATGACATTGATAGCTCGGGAGAGAGATGTAGCAAGTGTGGTCTCGGGTTTATAAGATAAAGAATTGTATAGTGATAGCATCAAACATAGCAAGAACTTAAGACTTGAAGTTGTTTATGCTATGTTGAATAGCTTGTAGTTTCTTTTATCCCTTAAGCTATTCATTTGATGTAATACATGTATGATTTGATGATAGGAACTTGGTATATGAAAGTATGCATGTTCTCAGAATTTATAATATGTTTAGACTCGAATTTTGTTGGTTGATTCATGCCATTGTTCCAAGCTTGACAGCAGAAAATGTCTTCTGGTGTTTTCTGGAAATGGTGCCCACTCGATCGGGTGAAGTTCTCCTGTAGTAGCCCGTACCCTAATTGAGTAATTAAAGGATTAATGCTAATTAATTGAATTGGGTATTGGACGGATCGGAAGCTCCGAAGGCACGATCGGAAGCTCCGAACAGGATCGGAAGCTCCGATGAGCGATCGGAGGCACCGATGTTATTATGTCAGGCATGACGTGTGGTTGGATCGGAAGCTCCGATCAGGACCGGAAGCTCCGATCACCCCTATCCGGAGTCATCAAGTGATATTTTGACACGTGGCAGATCAGGTTCTTCGGAAGCTCCGATGACAGGATCGGACGTTCCGATCGAGGTTCGGATGTTCCGATCAGGGATCGGAAGTTCCGATCATTGTCTATAAATAGAAGGCCGAGACTTCACTTTCATTTGCCAATTCCGAGTTCTCCTTTCCTTTCTAGTCCTTTTGGAGCTGTTCTGGTTTTCTTAGGCTTGGTCCGGAGGTCGGAGAGGCGTTCGGTAGTCGTAGCGGAGTTGTGCCCAAGTTCTGGAGGCATCGACATCAAAGGGCTAACGACGGACGAAGGTATAGCTTTTGCTTCCTATAAATATTTAGGAGTATGCAATAGCTTAGTTAAGGCTTTTAGAGCACTTTAATGATAGTAGTATCATTTGGCAGTGTAGAGCAGACTATAGGCGTGGACCTAGAGTTGGTAGAGCTTGCACTGTATTGAGGTACGAAAGTACTGTTCGAGATATCCTGACTGAGTATGCATGTATTATGTGACTGCATGATTTATATGCCATGATATTATGCTGCATTCATTTGCATCTTGCTGTATCTCCTTCGAGATGTCTGTTAGTAGGGTTGTACCCTATCCTGTTAGTGGATGGACTTCCATCGATTTGGGTCCGGTTTTTCCACGGTTATCTCGGTATGGGAGCCACCTCCTGAAGCGACGGCACAGCGTGCTACATACCAGGGCCCGGTCTGTCTCTGTTATCTGATCCTTGACCTCGAGTCTATAGGGAGTTCACTTTGCATGCATGTATACTCATACTCTCGCACTGAGCGTTTTATGCTCACGTCTCGTACTCTGTATTTTCTGGACACCCTATTCCATGGGGCAGGTTTGCGGTTGGACGAGGAGGGTGGATCCAGGAGGGGCTAGTCAGTGGTTGGCCAGCTGGAGCTTCGTCTAGGTTTTATTACTGTTGTTTGGGTTTATACAGCTATTCGATTTGGTTGTATATTATTGGATACTTACAGATTCCTTTACTTGGGATTGTATAATGTTATTGGTTTCCGCAGTTTTATTCTGATATCTGTTTAATTAAGTTAATTGCATGCATAAGTTCTGTTTAGTAGGTGATCCGGGTAAGGGTCACTACATCTCCGATCGAGCGAGTCCCTTAAATTGAAGGCAGAAAATCGAGCATTTTAAGCTCGCTCGATCGGTAGGTTTTGACCGATCGAGCGAGACCAAAAATGTGCAGACCCGAGAGCATGATTTAATTGCTCGCTCGATCGGCTGACTTTGCCAGATCGAGCGAGGCTCTGAATTTTTTTAAAAAAAATTTCTGCTCTTTATTTATTATTCTTTAATTGTTTGATTAAATGTTTAATTAATCATTAGCTGCCCTAAAACGAGATTAACAACCCGAGGTCCCCACAATATCTATACTCGTCTAAAAGCTGTTGTTGTAAGAAAACTCAACGAGAGGCAATGAATCTTGACAAGTAGTGCCAAAGTCAAGCACCACTGCTCGTAACATATCCTCCAGAGTCTGAATCGTCCGCTCAGACTGATCGTCGGTCTGAGGATGATAAGCTGAACTCAAGTGCAAACGAGTACCAAGAGCTTCCTATAGACTATGCCAGAATTGAGAAGTAAACCAAGGATCTCGGTCTGAAACAATCGATCTCGGCACACCGTGCAATCTGACAATCTCTTTAGCATACAACTCGGCCATCTGATCATGGCGGTACGTCATCCAATAAGGAATGAAGCAAGCAAACTTCGTCAACCTATCAATCACTACCCAAATTGCATCGCATCCTCGAACCGATCGGGGTAGTTTCGTGACAAAATTCATCGAAATGTGATCCCACTTCCATTCTGGAATAGGCAGACTGTGCAGAAGCCCACCTGGTCTCTTTCTCTCGGCTTTAACCTGCTGACAGTTCAAACAATGGGATACAAACCTCACCACATCCTTCTTTAACTTCTTCCACCAGAACTGACTCTTCAAGTCGTTATACATCTTTCGGCCTCCGGGATGAACACTGAACCGACTACAATGTGCCTGTAAGGCTCTGAAATTAATTATTTCATGATTAGCATAATTGAATATTAATCATTTTGGAATTAGTGAAAATTATTTTGAGGTAGGACTGAATCGATTTAATTGGGAGTTCAGGGAACAAAGTGCAAAATGAGATTTTTATTATTATTATCCTTGCAAGTGGACTCCCCATCACATCACTTCACTTCCCTCTCCTCCCTCTCCATTTTCATACGTACTGAAGCGGAAGCCATGACCAATTTCTTCAAGCTTTTGCTCCGTCCGATTCGCACGATCCGACCGTTAGATTTCAGATTCGAGTTGAGATTCACGATCACTGCAACAAAGGCTTCATTTGGACGTAAGTTTTGCTACGATCCACGAACTTTGATTTTTGTTGGGTAGTCAGAATTTGATAATTTTCGGGTATATTGTGCTTGAGCTAGCATAGACCGTGTATTCGAAGTCGGTTCGGAAAAAGGTCGAAGTTTGGATTTTATATGAATTTTTAGGCTTAAATTCGAAAATGGGTCTTTGGATTTTGTTGGATTTTGTTGTGTTTTGATGGATTGGAAGATGATATGAGTTGTTTGGAATGGTTTGATGATGTTTAGGATTTTTGGTTTGACCGTTTATAGCCGTTATGCCGTCGAAATCGAGTTTTGGATTATTGGTTGTTTGTTTCGGTTTGATTTCCGGAATTGTTTGAGTTGATGAATTGACATCGAATCTGTATAATCTTCATTTTCAGATTTGGGTTGAGGTTTTGGATTTGGATCGAACTTGGGAGTTGAATCGATTCAGAATTGAAGAACGGTATAGTATTGAACTTCTTGAGATGGCTCGACTGGTTTTGATTTGATATTGATTGAGTTTCTTTGCTTCAATTGTTTTGATTCGATTGATTATTTATTTGAGTTCGTTGTTATTTTCAGATTGAATCCTCGACGAACTTGAAAGGTAAAAAGACGACGATTGAATGCACGGGACGATTAACTCGAATTTGAATTAATTCGAGTGCCCGAAAGAAATCACATACTCGTATGCTTTTCGAATTATTTGATTTTAAATGGAATGAGTTTAGTTTCATTTGCATACATCTTGAGCCAAAGATTCGATTCGTTTTGAATTTAGACGATTTAGGGAGCTATATTGAAGTGACTTTGGATTTCGAGTTTTTCCAATTGCTAGAATGCTTCTTATAGTTGCTCTGAAGTCTAGGGGTCTGAGTTGAGCGACATCCACCCCGAATGGGTGTGTCGGTGAGTTGTTCGTGAAAACTTGGCCCTGGGATCCCAACCGAGTACCGATTGATATTCGATTATCCGATTAGATAATCCCGAGTTTTGAAGTCATGCATTGCATTTTAATGCATTTCGAGTTGATAGCTGATATGCCTTTTTGAATTAATTGGCTCGTTGTTTTATATAACATGAATTGTTATATTATTTGAAATTGCTTTATTTGTCTCTTTTACTGGGAATTATATTCTCACCGGATTATCCGGCTGTCGTTTTGTTTGTATGTGTACTTGACGGCAGGTGGGGTAGGATCGTGTCAGAAGATACATGACTAGATCGAGTTGGAAGTGATAGAGTGAGACACCGTCTAGAAGTTTGTTCTTTTAGCAATCTTGCATTATAGGGTTGATGAAATTTCATGTCTTGATTTATGTATAGGAAACTCGAATTTATTTGATTTGTCGAATGACCTTATCGTCAAACTTCTTATTGTATTTTTTTTTGGGCAGAACTTAAAATATTTTATGTCCCAAATTTTGATATTTATGCATTCTTGAGTTTAGAATAGATCGAAATTGATCTTGGTTGATTTTTTCCAGCATTTCCAGGTTTCTGTTCGTTTGGCCTGCGCGCGGGCGAGGCAGGACCTCGCGCGCGCGCGGCTATCCTGGAGGGGCTCTGACAGTTTTGCCCGCGTGCACGCGAGCACTCCCCTCGCGCGGGCGCGAGCAATTCCGCGAGCCTCTGGACCTTTTGCCTGCGCGCGCGTGAGGAAAAAGCTCGCGCGGGCGCGAGGCAATCCTTTAAAAAAATTGATTCGATTTTTCTGCGGCTCTTCGTGATTGATTGTGTTTAATTATTCGAGATTAGATGATTAGTAACGGGGTCTCACATTAATTCAATGCCAATACTGCTGCAACTGCTGCTGCAACTCTCGCATCTCAGATGGAGCTAATCGGTACGGTGCTCGGGAAATCGGCGCTGTCCCTGGCAACAAGTCAATGCCAAACTCTATCTCTCGCATAGGTGGTAACCCTGGAATCTCGTCGGGAAACACATCCGGGAACTTACTGACTACTGGTATCTCCTCCATGTCCGGACCCTCTAAGGATGCATCAATCGCATAGATCAGGTAGCCTTCCCCGCCAGACTCTGAAGCACGTCGGGCTTTCAGAGCAGAAACCACTGGCATCGGGGGTCGCACTTCCTCACCATAGAAATACCAAGCATCCTCAGCCTCGGGGCGAAACTGGAAAAATCTCTGGTAGCAATCCACTACCGCTCGATACGAAGTCAAAAGATCAATTCCGATGATACCATCAAAGTCATCCATCGCTAAAACCATCAGGTTAGCGCTCAATAGATGTCCCTCAAATCCCAAAATACAACCCAAAACAAGACGCTTAGCTAAGACTTGACCCATCGGAGTCGAAACCGCTAACAAGACGTCTAAGGAAACAAAAGGTAATTTATGCCTCTTAACAAACCGAGCTGATATGAATGAATGCGAAGCACCGGTATCGATCAAAAGATAATCAAGAAAACCGCACAAACTAAAAGTACCTGCAATCATGTTCTCACTGTCTGTCTGAGCCTGCTCCTGGTTCAGCGCAAACACCTGCCCCTGAGCACGCGGGCGCGATGACTGTCCTCTCGAAGAAGACTGAGAATGATGTCGCTGCGATGGCTGCGACTGCTGACGCTGCTGCGGCGAAGGCTGCTGCTGATACCGCGGTGGCTGATAGATAGTGGTCTGAGAACCACCAACACTCCCCGAACCACTCACTGTACCGGCCAAAGTGGGACAATCTCTCTTCATGTGACCCTCCTGGCTGCACTAAAAACAAACACCAGTGATATGAGGACACGGTCCTGAGTGATGCTTCCGTTTGCACTGACGACAACGTCGTGAATCACCAAAACGATGAACACCGCCAGATCCGAAAGAACAAGAAGAAGAAGTACCACCCTGTCTCTTAAAAGACTGGGCCCTTGGACCCAAAGAGCTAGATGGTCTGGATGCAGAAGATCCGAAAGTCCTGTTCCTCTGCAGACTGTCCTCTGCCTGGTGACAATTGTTCACCAAATTCTCGAAGTTCCTCTCTTTGCCCATGGCAACCAACTGATGAATGTCAGGGTTAAGGCCCTGAAGAAATAGATCGTGCATTGTCTCTGAGCTACTCGCAATATGGGGACTGAAAGAAAGAAGCTCAAAGAATTTCTACTGGTACTCATCAATGGTCATAGTACCCTGTCGCAAACTCAGCAACTCGCTCGCCTTCGTCTAACGCAAAGCTGGAGGAAAGTAATGCTTCTCGAAGGAAGACTTAAACTCAGCCCAAGTAGCGGTACCCCTGGCGGCAATAAACGGAGTAGAAGTAGCTCTCCACCACCTCTTTGCATTTCCCTCTAGAACAAAAGCTAAAGTCTCCATCTTCTGGACTTCAGTACACTGATACTCCCGAAAACAACTCTCCATACGCTCCAACCAGTCCTCAGCAACTGCAGGAGCCTCGCCACCCACCAATGGCTTAGGAGCCATCTGAAGAAACAGGTTCGTACTAAAACGCCTATGATCCTCATGATGATGTCTATGGTGATGTCTCCTTGGTGGATCACCCCAACAACCATCGCTAGCCTGACTCTCGTAATCATCATCTGCCATCTGTCAATAACAACAGACAACTCTTAAAATCCGTTTTACTAATTCCCAGTTGCAATGCGCTCTGATACCAATGAATGTAGCGACCCTATCCGGATCTACTACCTAATCAGAGTGATTAGCGCAAGCAACAATAATTAAAGCGTTAAATAACGAATAATTCCAAAGTACAACAAATCCAATCGGCAGAATACAACCGACGATAGAAACAGTGTATAATTATTTATACAACCAAATCGAAATTAGGGTATCGGAATCCCTAACAAACTACCTCTGCATGGTAGCAACCTCAACCCTGCTGGGAACCACCGAAACCGTCCAGCCTCAGACCTGACCAGCCACAAGGTGTCCCAAATATAAATATAAATATGAGCATGCACATGACTTTAAAAATCAGGGTTAAATCACTTTACTCATGGCGCCTGGAATACACAGTAACGGACAAGAGAGCGACTCCGCGTGGTACTCGTATATTCCCAAGACACGAATCCTCAGGAAGAATCGCCTCGACTGATGGAAACTGTCATGACTCATATCATACCCGATGCAGTCTCCGTAAAAACATATGCATGTGCTAAAAACAGTAAAACATAGCCAATACAGCACATACATCATGCATCACACACATATGTATAAATATTATGCCGGCTATCTCGGTCAGTACTTACGTACCTCTAACACTGCAGGTCAACTCCTAGCACACTCATCTAGGTCCAAAGCCTACAAGTCTGCTCTACTGCGTCTACACATGCAAAAGTCCATGCATCACTATAAACGCTCTAAAAGCCTTAACTAAGCTATTTCATACTCCTAAATATTTTTAGGAAGCCAAATTATACCTTCGTCCGTCGTCAGCCCGCTGGTGTAGAATCGCCTCAAAACTTAGGCACACCTCCGCTACGACGCCGGGATCGCTAGGCAACTTCCGGATTCCCAATAGGATGCCTAGAACTCCGTAGATCTAAGTAAGAAGGTTCGAAAACCAGAGGAAAGGAGGGAAAATCGGTGCACAGAATGAGGGCTCGGACCCCTTATTTATAGACGGCGATCGGAACGTCCGATCCCTCATCGGAACGTCCGATCGCGAACGGAGCGTCCGATCGTGACATCGGAACGTCCGATGTCACCTCACGTGCATAAGCAGTGACGTCATCTTGCTGACGTCGGTGATGACGCCAGCCCTAGCCAGAACGGAACGTACGATCCTCCAACGAAACTTCCGATCCAGATCGAAGCTTTCGATCTGTGCTTTGGAGCTTCCGATCCACTTTGGATAATTTTAGGCAAAATTTAGTAATTAATTTTCTTAATTACCTTGATTAATTGCGGGTCACTACAACCAAAGCTGTTTTGATTGAAGCCAAACCGACATATGTACCTGAGAATTGAAGATTTTGAGTTCTATAGCAGATTTTTGAGAGATTCTTATCGTCGTGGAGCCGATTTCTCATCTAACTCTAGAGAAAGCTCTTGTATCTGAACCAAATCTTATGAGATCAGTTTGTTTGGCAATAAAAAGAGATCGACCAGAGCTTCAGTAATTCTTATTTCCTCTGTACTAATGATCTTCAGTGCATTGAATTTTCTTATCTAGATTCTTGAGGTATTCTTATATTCATAAGAAATCTGTGATAGCTCAGTCATGGTAGAAAATGGAGCAGTTCAAGGATCAACATCCTTTTCGTGATATTGATATGGCAGTGATCTTATTGCTGTTAGATCGGGCATCTTTATCTCCAGTGAAATTTTCGAAGTCTTTTTGTTGAACTGAGAAGTCAGAGTATGAGTTTCGCAACCGAACTGATTTTGAGATTGAGGTACAGATTGGATATGATGTAGAATCTGATGGTGAATTACAGTATGATCTGAAGTAGAACAGTGCAGCGACTGAAGTTGGAACAGAATGATGTATTATTATTTTATCTACTACCGTTATTCTCTTGAGCCGATGGATCTGTTCTTATTTTAGCTACTATCCTTGACTTCACCGACCGATGAATGTTGCACTCCTGATTTAGAGTCTAGAACAAATAGGAAATCTATCAGAATTCTTTTATCCGAACTGAACCAGAATTGATTTAGAAGATGGAGATAGCGCAGAAAACAGATTTGAATTGAAGAATTTATTAAAGAAGAGTCAGTACTGGACACAAGTTGGGTTTCAGGACAGTGACAATACCTCAGTTTTGAGTAATTGTTTTGTCGTTCAGAGATTTTGATTGAGACAGAGTACCTTGATATTTGCACTTTGCACTTATGCATTATTCTCTCAGACGACCGAAAGATGTTTAGAGGATTAAAGAACCGACTGTCTATGGTACAGCTATTGTCAGATTGTAAAGAAGATTATTTTTTGACGATTACTTTCCAAAGCTATCGTTCAGTCGGGAAATTAGTAGTCAGCTGAACTATTAGACCGATTATAGAATCTGCTACTGTTTTTTCGTATGGAATGAACTCCAGACTCGACCCAATGTTGACAAGTTGGTCAAAAAGAGTTTCAGATTGTTTTAATCTGTCGCCGTTTTATCCGTGCAAAATGGAATTGGGAGCATTCGACATGTGGTCACGGAGGTATAGAACTGTTTGATTTGGAGATGCTATCTGACTATAATCGAGATATGACTGTAGTCGGCTTCTGTTTCCATACAGAATGGATTTCAGACACGACAATATGTTTGGAATTGTTGTCAGGAGAATTTTCAGATAGTTAACTTGTCAAGGTCTGTCCTCTCAGAATGAGATTTTGAGTTAACTTGGGATCAGATTTGATTCGAGATTTGATAGACGAATGTAGTTTTCCTATCTAAGATAAAGATGACTTGAGAAGAAGAATAAACGAATTACTCGGATTCCGACGCAGATCTCTGTACTTATGTTCAGGGAGGCCGAGTAATTAAGAATATTCCTCCTTTTAGAGGTTGTGGCAGTAATAATAAGAGAGAGAACTGTCTCGATGAACTCTCAAGCTCCTTTGAGATTCTAAAGGATTTAGGCGATCTCGCCTACTGACTTTTACTTCTTCAGTTCTCCTTGTTTTCCACTAATTTAATCTTCCATATTCTTTGGGTATTCTCGACGGGCTTCACATCTTTTGTTGCCGATTCACATTTTTTCTTGTTGTTGAGACGAAAATTGATGTGTCGCCAGTTTTGTTTGAGACAACTGATTCAGAGTTGACCGATTATAGTTGCAGCTTCTTAGCGGAACCGTTTCAGATGAGTTGTGCAGTTAAGCCGATACGGATTTAAAGAAACGGTGCAGGAAGCGGAGTTTGATTAGAACCGCGATTTCAGAGTTGTTTTGGGAGAAGAGTTATTTTAGCAGTCTTCAAACTCTATCTTGTTTTCTATGAGATGGAACTGCTTTGATTTCGAGGACGAAATCGATTCTTAGAGGGGGAGAATTGTAAGGCCCTGAAATTAATTATTTCATGATTAGCATAATTGAATATTAATCATTTTGGAATTAGTGGAAATTATTTTGAGGTGGGACTGAATCGATTTAATTGGGAGTTCAGGGAACAAAGTGCAAAATGAGATTTTTATTATTATTATCCTTTCAAGTGGACTCCCCATCACATCACTTCACATCCCTCTCCTCCCTCTCCATTTTCGTACGTACTGAAGCGGAAGCCATGACTGATTTCTTCAAGCTTTTGCTCCGTCCGATTCGCACGATCCGACCGTTAGATTTCAGATTCGAGTTGAGATTCATGATCACTGCAACGAAGGCTTCATTTGGACGTAAGTTTTGCTACGATCCACGAAATTTGATTTTTTTTGGGTAGTCAGAATTTGATAATTTTCGGGTATGTTGTGCTTGAGCTAGCATAGACCGTGTATTCGAAGTCGGTTCAGAAAAAGGTCGAAGTTTGGATTTTGTTGGATTTTGTTGTGTTTTGATGGATTGGAAGATGATATGAGTTGTTTGGAATGGTTTGATGATGTTGAGGATTTTTGGTTTGACCGTTTATAGCCGTTATGCCGTCGAAATCGATTTTTGGATTATCGGTTGTTTGTTTCGGTTTGATTTCCGAAATTGTTTGAGTTGATGAATTGACATCGAATCTGTATAATCTTCATTTTCAGATTTGGGTTGAAGTTTAGGATTTGGATCGAACTTGGGAGTTGAATCGATTCAGAATTGAAGAACCGTATAGTATTGAACTTCTTGAGATGGCTCGACTGGTTTTGATTCGATATTGATTGAATTTCTTTGCTTCGATTGTTTTGATTCGATTGATTATTTATTTGAGTTCGTTGTTATTTTCAGATTGAATCCTTGACGAACTTGAAAGGTAAAAGACGACGATTGAATGAACGGGACGATTAACTCGAATTTGAATTAATTCGAGTGCCCGAAAGAAATCACATACTCGTATGCTTTTCGAATTATTTGATTTTAAATGGAATGAGTTTAGTTTCATTTGCATACATCTTGAGCCAAAGATTCGATTCGTTTTGAATTTAGACGATTTAGGGAGCTATATTGAAGTGGCTTTGGATTTCGAGTTTTTCCAATTGCTAAAATGCTTCTTATAGTTGCTCTGAAGTCTAGGGGTCTGAGTTGAGCGACATCCACCCCGAATGGGTGTGTCGGTGAGTTGTTCGTGAAAACTTGGCCCTGGGATCCCAACCGAGTACCGATTGATATTCGATTATCCGATTAGATAATCCCGAGTTTTGAAGTCATGCATTGCATTTTAATGCATTTTGAGTTGATAGCTGATATGCCTTTTTGAATTAATTGGCTCGTTGTTTTATATAACATGAATTGTTATATTATTTGAAATTGCTTTATTTGTCTCTTTTACTGGGAATTATATTCTCACCGGATTATCCGGCTGTCGTTTTGTTTGTATGTGTACTTGACGGCAGGTGGGGCAGGATCATGTCAGAAGATACATGACTAGATCGAGTTGGAAGTGATAGAGTGAGACACCGTCTAGAAGTTTGTTCTTTTAGCAATCTTGCATTATAGGGTTGATGAAATTTCATGTCTTGATTTATGTCTAGGAAACTCGAATTTATTTGATTTGTCGAATGACCCTATCGTCAAAATTCTTATTGTATTTTTTTTTGGACAGAACATAGAATATTGTATGTCCCAAATTTTGATATTTATGCATTCTTGAGTTTAGAATAGATCGAAATTGATCTTGGTTGATTTTTTCCAGCGTTTCCAGGTTTCTGTTCATTTGGCCTGCGCGCGGGCGAGGCTGGACCTCGTGCGCGCGCGGCTAGCCTGGAGGGGCTCTGACAGTTTTGCTCGCGTGCGCGCAAGCACTCCCCTCGCGCGGGTGCGAGCAGTTCCACAAGCCTCTGGACCTTTTGCCTGCGCGCGCGCGAGGAGAAAGCTCGCGCGGGCGCGTTTCAATCCTTTAAAAAAATAAAAAAATTGATTCGATTTTTCCGCGGCTCTTTGTTATTGATTGTGTTTAATTATTCGAGATTAGATGATTAGTAACGGGGTCTCACAGTGCCTCTCTAAGAATACATTGTCTTAACTCATCAATCTCAGGCACAACAATACGGCTATTCACAAATAAAACATCATCTCTGACCTGAAACTCAGACTTGTGTCCTGATCTCACCTTCTTTATCGACTTTTGAATACTCTCATCTGATTTCTGTGCTTCTCTGATCGACACAAACAACTCTGGCTTGGCCTGAATCGCACAAACTCTGATTGGATTTCTATCTGGCTCAAACTCCAACCCAGAAGTGCAACAGTCGTCGATCAACCGAGAAACACCGATCGTCGAAAGAGATAAAGAGCAAAGCTTTCGAATCAAGGCATCGGCAGCTGCATTCGACTTACCTGGGTAATACTTAATCTCGCAGTCGAAGTCCTTCAATAAATCTAGCCATCTCCTCTGTCTCATATTCAACTCAGACTGTGAAAATAAGTACTTAAGACTCTTATGATACAAAAAGATCTCAAAAGACTCACCGTACAAATAGTGACGCCAGATCTTCAAGGCAAAAACAATAGCAGCGAGTTCAAGATCATAAACTGGATAGCGAGTCTCGTGCGGTTTCAATGCCTCGACGCATATGCTATCACCTGCTTCCTCTGCATAAGAACACAACCCAGACCTAGATGAGAAGCATCGCAATAAATTGTGAAACCTCCAGAACCAGATGGAATAGAAAGAATCGGAGCACTGGTTAATCTCTTCTTCCTGGGTTACAAGTTCGAGTCCTGGGAAGGGCATGAAACTCTCCTTTTCAGGTGGAGAGAAGACCATGAGTATGGCTGGGCCAGAGCAGAGCCTGAGAGATGGCAGAGCAGAGTCCCAATCCATTACATAAAAGGGCGCCCTTTTTTATAATGGACAGGGATGATAAGAATTTGGATTTATGCCTGGAGATCCAAGTTCTATCCCTGGGGAGGGCATGAAACTCCCTTTCCAGGTGGGAGAAGGCCCATGAGTAGAAAATGGCTGGGCCGGCCCAGAGTAGAAGTGCCTGATGTGGCCAGAAAGCAGAGGGTGCGGGTCCAGTCCATTATAATAGGTGTATCTCAATTGGTGGAAGATTGTTGTATTTTTGGATTAATATTTGAAACAGATATGTGACCTATTCGTGTTTGTGCTATAAGAGCTGAGCCAGAACTGTTAATGAGAATCAAAGAAGCACAGAAAGAGGAACAAAATATTCAGAATTCTATTGCTATGGTCAGATCTGGTTATCAATCTGAATATCAGGTTAGTGCTGATGATGTTTTATATGTGAATAACAGACTTGTTGTTCCAGATGTTTCAGACTTGAAACAGCAGATATTGAAAGAGGCTCACAGCAAGTCGATTCAGTATTCATCCTGGTGGCAGGAAAATGTATAATGATCTGAAGACACAGTATTGGTGGAAACAAATGAAAGCAAATGTCACAGATTTTGTGTCTAAATGTTTGAATTGCCAACAGGTAAAAGCAGAAAGAAAGAAACCAGGTGGTCTATTGTAGAGTCTATCAGTTCCAGAATGGAAATGGGATCATATTTCCATGGATTTCGTTACACAGCTACCACGTTCATCCAGAGGGTGCGATGCCATTTGGGTGATTATCGATCGTTTGACGAAATCAGCATGTTTTATTCCATACAGAATGACGTACAGACATGATCAGATGGCAGAAATCTACGTCCGAGAAGTGGTAAGATTACATGGTGTGCCTAAATCTATTGTTTCAGATCGAGACCCTAGATTTACATCACACTTTTGGCATAGTTTGCAACAAGCTCTTGGTACTCACTTGCATCTGAGTACTGCTTATCATCCTCAAACAGACGGACAGTCAGAGCGGACTATCCAGACACTTGAGGATATGTTGAGAGCTGTAGTACTAGATTTTGGTACAAGTTGGCAAGATTCATTACCACTTGCAGAATTCTCTTATAATAACAGCTATTAGACGAGCATTGAGATGGCTCCTTTTGAAGCATTGTACGGAAAGAAATGCAGATCACCATTTTATTGGGATGATATCTCAGACGTACCAGATGTTGGGCCAGATATGATCCGAGAAATGACTGAAAAGGTGAAGCTTATTCAGAAAAGAATGAAAACAGCTCAGGACAGACAAGCAAAGTATGCAAATATCAGACGACGACCTCTATCTTTTGATCAGGGAGACAGAGTTTTCTTGAAGATTTCTCCGTTTAAAGGTACAGTCAGATTTGGCAAGAGAGAAAAGTTATCTCCACGTTTTATTGATCCATATGAGATTATCGAGAACATAGGCGATCTTGCTTATCGACTCGCTCTTCCTCGATCTTTGTCTGGTATTCATGACGTATTCCATGTCTCTATGCTGCGGAAGTATCAGCCTGATCCTTCCCATATTCTTCAGCCTAATGAAGCTGAACTTGACGAGACTCTCAGTAATTTTGAGCAGCCTATTCAGATTCTTGATCGCAAAGATAAACAGCTCAGAAACAAGACAATTCAGCTAGTCAAAGTTCAGTGGAGTCGACATGGCACTGAAGAAGCGACTTGGGAGACTGAGTCAGACATGAGACAGAGATTTCCAGAGTTGTTTCATTGATGTGAGTTCTTATTCTGCTTTATGTTATTTCTTTCTCTTATGTGTATACAGATTGTCTATACAGCTTGCTTATGATTTCGAGGATGAACTCATGCATGAGTGGGGGAGAAATGTATGGCCCGGAATTATTTAATTTTAATCCGAGAATATTTAATTTGGAAATATTTAGAGTTTAGAATTAAATTTTAATATTCTTAAATGAATAAGGATTGAAATTGAATTAAATCGTTTTTCCGGGGACTGAATTGCAAATAGCCAAAAGTTCAAGGACTAAAGTGCAAATATGCAATATATATCTAATTCTCTACTTGAATTATCTCTTTTTCACGTGGAAAACATCAAAAGAAAAGGGTAAAGAGGCAGTACATGACTGAAACCTTTGGACGCCATTTTTGTCCCGTTCAAGCTCCGATAACTTGTGCTCCGGTTGTCAGAAATTCCGAATAAATATATATCTGCGATCACCGCTCCGAGACCTTAGTTTTGGTACAAGTTTCATTCATCTTTCTCATACTTTATTTGTATGTTGAAGATGGAAATTTATGATTTTAAGATATAAGCATTTATGAGCTGTACCGATTACGTATTCGCAGACGGTTCGGAAAAATACTATCGTTCGGATTTTATATGATTTTAGCAAGAAAAATTCGAACCCTACCCTATCTGATTATGATGCTTTTGATGATATTGATATGAGATTATAAGTGATCTTGATTGTTGGATTGTTTTGGATATTGTTTGGATTGCCGGTTTGTAGCCGTTACGCCGTCTATTCGCAAAATGTCAAGACTTCGATATTATTGATTAAAAGGAGCATGGTTTGAGTTGCATCTGATCTTGTTAGTTATTTGATATGTTATTTCTCAGCTTTCATTCGAAGATTGACGACTCGAGAATCCCGATTCGAACCGAGAAGGAGTTGAAGCAAGGTTTAGCGCATTATATTTGAAATGAAGTTGAGAAGCTGAGCAGATTTTGACATGTTGTTGTTGATTGTATTTACAGATTTGAAGTACTTTCAGACTCGACATCGAAAGACATAAATGACAGCAAATCCAAATGGGATAGAACACTCGAAATAGCTATTGTTTCGAGTATTCCCTTGTTAATCACATACTTGGTTGAGTATGTATTTTATGTGATTAGATGCTTTGATTGCTTTACATGCTTATATGATTAGTTGTTCAAGATGTTTTAGAGCATTTAATACATACAGAACATGTTGCATTCACCTTGAACTCCAGCCTGAAAAGCAAAGAGGGTTGAAAAGCCTAGAGTGCATATGACGTTTGGAGGGCTGTAGTTGAGTGACACGGATTGTAGACTTACTTCCAGAGCCAGAAGACTCACTACAGTTGCATCAAAGTCAGAGGAAATAAAGTATTTAACTTCACCTCGATTGGGTGAGTTGGTGTTCGTTAAAGATTTTATTTCCTCGGGATCCCAAAGAACTTATATCCTATTGATATCAGCTTGATAGCCTCTTTTGCCATATGCATTGCATTCACGTTTATTATCTTGCGCTTTATGTTGTTTATACCGGGATTTTATTCTCACCAGACGTATCCGGCTATTGCTTTGTTTTGTATGTGTGCATGGCAATAGGTGGGGCAGGAGCTAGTCAAAAGAGACAGTGATGGCTCGAGATAGAGTTGTAGCATGTGAGGACACGGGTTTTAGCAGCACTACATATACTTTGAGTTGATGAACCATGTTAGAACAGATACAAGAATGTTGTATAAGTAGTTGAATATGTCTTAGCTTGTGTATGGAAGCTTATAAGATGTTATGAGATAGCATGTATCTTATTTGGTAGATTATACAAGAGATTATAGTTATTGTTTCTACCTTTGACAGCACTTTGTTAGCAGCAGATTTTTCCAGAATTGAAGCCCGCTCGATCGGGTGAAATTCACCGATCGAGCGAGCCATGTATTTTGCAGAACAGAGGAGTTGATATTCTTGGCCGCTCGATCGGCTGAAGTTCACCGATCGAGCGAGGCCAAGAATGTCCTGGACCCGAGAGCTTCGAGTTTGAGCTCGCTCGATCGGGCAACTTCTGCCAATCGAGCGAGACAGTGTATTTTAAAAAAAAAATAATTTTGTTTAGCTCTTGGTTCCTTAATTCTTTTAAGTACTTGATTAATTGTTAATTATAATAAATTGTCCTAAGATAAGATTAGCAACCCGGGTCCCCACAGTACACACTCGTCAAGGAATTCCCTCCAAGACTAGTTCTCATAGTAGAATACTCACCCTATATCTTTGGCACACCAGACGATATCAAGCCATCGATATCAAACCTGATATCTAATCCAAGGTCATACCCTGTTGTGACTGCTACCGAATCCCTAGACTGAGTAGCCTTCCCACCGCCAATCTTGAAGCACGAAGGCTCCTAGATAACCTCTGAAGTACAAGGACTCCCAGAGTAACACTGGCATAGGGTCGCGTCCCATCACGTCTAGTCATGGTCATAGTCCACAACTCTTGGCATATACTGGACCTGGTATCCCGATTAAAAACCATCATCACAAGCCTCAACCTAACAAAGGTCAGTCAGCCTACTGTTCTAAGAAAACAACCTAGAACAAAGTTCAAATGTTCTAAACCGAACAATACCCTTAATGCCCCTAGATGAGTCCACTCATCGCTGGCACTAACTTAGTCCACTGACTAACTAGGTCAATCCTAGGAAAAACGCCTAGACTAACCACAAGTCAAACAGTCACAGTCGGCCCACTCAAATCCCATGAGCTACAGCAGTTGAACACTAATCAACTAGAATCAAGCCAACCTCAGCAAAATCATGCAACCATCCACGAATTGCTGGATAAATAAAACATGTATCACTTATTTCAAGTTATGTACAATTCTCTTTATTACAATCTCATGTAATATATACAGTATTCAAAATACAATGAAATGTACAATCGAACTTGAAATGATACAACCAAAGTATGATGATTCATTACAACTGAAATACTTTTTACAACTACATCAATACAGTATTTAAAATCATCGTACTTGTCTTGTTTCTTGAGCATGAAGATTCTAATCAACACACGCATCGATACAAGCATACTTCCGACCAAGTCTCTCTACATGTCCTCCTACGAAGAACTCCGGAGAAATGGCAAATGATAGCTAACCAGCTATGCTCTGCGTCAGTGCATGTCAGTCGACCTCTTCTGCTCACGATCTACCATCAGCGTTCTTACTGTAACCAAATCATGCTTTTGAACATGAAGTTTCTCGTATGCCTACCAAAAGCATCGATACCAGCATAACGGCAAAACCATGTTCTGCATGAGGTTAAAGACCTCACGCTCGAAACCTGTCATGCTTTAGGCACTCGAGGCATTCTCTGGTGAAGGTCTATCTGACAATCTCTCCATCTACGACTGGAAAATCTTCAGAGTAGTGTCATCATGGTATGGACAATACAGATGCAAGCATCAAGTGCGACCCATCCAATGCTCTGCCACTGCCTCTGGCATCCGGTACTCAATCCAAAACTAGGATCCACATGAGTAGAAATCTTGAAAACTCGGACACGATCCATCCCTCCTGTCCGCACTTGCTGGTATCCCATAAGCCAAATCTTCAGAAATCTTGCCGATGATGATAGTCTCTGGGCAAACTAATCGCCGCATCATCACCTCTTCCAAGGTCTCATCCATCCTATAAGGATAACCCAAAGTCTCTTTACTATATCCCAAGTCTCTTGCATGCATATGCTCTGATACCAATAAATGTAGCGACCCTACCCGGATCCGCTATCTAATCAGAGTTTAAGAGCATAATTAAACATGCATTAAATAAATCGCTGCGAAAGACTTAAATAAAACCAGACCGGCAGAATACAATCGGTTAAACCAATTCGATTTATACAACCAAATTGAATAAATAGCCTAAAGGCAAAACCTACAGCTAATCCTGTTGTCTTCACTGGTCACTGGCTACTCCAAGCTCCTGGCGCTCAATCTTGCACCTACACCTGCCCCATCGAATGGGGTGTCCAGATACACAGAAAATATTGGACGTGAGCTCTAAGCTCAATATGAAAGCACTGGGTAAAACATACAATTATGATGCATGCAAATGATAGGGTATCTATATCTGGGATAACTGTATATAACTGCTCAGTAATGGCGCCTAGGACATGAGTGGTACAACCTGGGGAGTAAACCCTGTCGACACTGCTCATTCCTATAGGACGTGGACTGTGTTTCCCCAGATGCTAATCACCCATGACCCGTCAGTCACTGGGCCCTAGACATCAACCGTCCATACAGAGCTGAGCGGCCCTACATGGCTCATCTCACAAGATGGACAGGCACAATATGATATGCACATCCTGCATAATAATATGACACACAAATGCAACATATAAGCATGCAAAACCCGCTGGCTATCTCAGTCTGTACTTGCGTACCTTTCTATAGGCAGTTTCTAGCAGTCCCACTCTAGGTTCCAAGCCTATCATCAACTCTACAATGCAAATACCCATGCATCATTATTTAAGATCTAAAAGCCTTAATTAAGCTATTGCATAATCCTAAATAATTTAAGGAGACCATAGCTATACCTGCGTTCGTCGTCAGCCCGCTGATGACAATTGCCTCAAAACTTAGGCACATCTTCGCCTCGACGTCGGGATCGCTATGCCACTTCCGGATTCCCAATAGGATGCCTAGAACTCCCTAGATCTGAGTTAGAAGGCCTAGGAATTGAGAGAGGAAAAGGAGAGGTGCGTGTTGAAAATGAAATTTCGGACCTCTATTTATAGGCGAAGTTCGGGCGGTCCGAACTCGACTTCGGATCCTCCGAACTGGTTTGGATCCCCCGTTCCTGACTTCGGAGCCTCCGTTCCTGTTCGGAGCCTCCGATCCTGACTTCGGATCCTCTGAAGTCCCATCAATGATGTCACCCATGACGCATTATCTTTGGAGCCTCCGATCCGAGTTCGGATCCTCCGATCTTTGGTTCGGATCCTACGATCCAGTTCGGATCCTCCTAACCCGGTTCGGAGCCTCCGAACCATCCGAACCCTTGGAACCTTCCCGACCATTTTTGAGTGTCCTGAATCCATTTCTGGACTCCGTTAACCCATTTGGAATTTCCTTAATCATGTTTTACTTAATCTAAACATGATTACATGATTAATTAATCATTAATCGTTAATTCTGGATACGGGTCATTACAGTCATGCTCGCTCGAGCGAGTGAAGCAAGCCCAAAAATCCTTCGGAACAGATTCTTGCTTGCTCGAGCGAGACTTGCGCTGGCTCGAGCAAGCGGAGCATGCAGAATTTGTATTTTTGGAAACTCTTGCTCGGATTGGATGCTGTCTTTTGAAGACTCTTGGGCATATAAATACAAATCTAATCATCAGATTAAAGGGTTCCAACACGCAAAGAATGCGGAGAGGGTGGCTACTGCAACTTGGGAGAGAAAATTCCTCGTTTCTTCTTCTTTTCTTATTTTTATTTTTAGTTCATGATTAAAACATTTTTTGAATCATGATTTTGATTCGCGAGTAGTTTTTCTTTCGATCAAGGGCACCTGATTGGGCCAGACAAATTTATGTAAAAAACTTGGATGTTTGTTTGTGATGCGATCATGGATAGCTCGCATGTTGATCAAGTGATTAAGGATCCGTTGGAGATGCCAAGAGGATCGATTACGAGAGGACGAGCTAAGAAATTCAAAGATGCGCTTCAATCGTTGATAATGGACATTGGAATGCTTGAAGATCATTTTGAGAGATGTTATAATGCTATTGAAGGCCAAAAAGATCAAGAAAATGAAGGATTTTCACGACAAGACAACGCTCCAACGCTTCAAAACAGGCGCTCCAGCGCCAAACCTTCGTATTTTGAAGCGCCCCAGCGCTAGTCCATCGGAGCTCCAGCTCTGTACGGAGCGCTCCAGCGCTGACGTCCTAGCGCTCCAGCGCTACCGCACTTACACACAGTACGACATGTAGTGTGTGTTTTCGGATTTATGAGTATTTATGATATTCTTTTCTATTTTTGAGAGTTTATTCCTACTAGGAAACTTTTAGGAGATATCTTTGATATCTTTAGCTATATTTTGAATTATTTTACGATATCTTTTATTATTTAGTAGTTGTATTATTAATACAACATATACATTCATTATTAAATATAACAATTAAGATTTCAGATTATTGATTATTCAATACAAAATTCT
Source organism: Henckelia pumila (assembly GCF_033568475.1). Taxonomy (NCBI): domain Eukaryota; kingdom Viridiplantae; phylum Streptophyta; class Magnoliopsida; order Lamiales; family Gesneriaceae; genus Henckelia; species Henckelia pumila. Next base: position 136,218,026 of record NC_133123.1, on the reverse strand, counting down.
CTCTAGAATTTTATTAAGCTTTTGCTTACCCAAAAAATCAAACTTATCAAAGTTTTCAACTTTGTGGCGTTTGTCGATTGATTATCCTCGTGGGTTGTCAGAAACAGGTTTTCTGAAGGTCCCGTTGTGATCAATTGTTTTCTTCGTGATTACTGTTGCTAGTTTCGTTGTAAGCTAGAGGTGGTTAATCCAAAACTTTTTACTTGTTTTCAAGATTGGGCAATTTCTTGATTTTTTTTGTTATTGGATTGAGGGTACGATTTTAATATAGTCGTGTTTGCCTTCCATACATTAAGAATTCATATCATTTGGTATCAAAGCAAAGGTTTTGAATCAAGTAAGTATATATCTTCATCTATCTCTGTTCTTCGCGTTCTTCTTACCCGTTCTTCATCGTTCTTCGTTGGAATATTTCCTTCGTCGAATTTTTGTGTCGTTTCTTTCAAAATTGTTATCCAAGTCTCGTGTCTTGTGCTACAAGTTATAAAAAAAAAATCAATCAAAAAAAAAAATAGAAAGGATCGAAAGCTTCAAAAAAAAAAAAAGAAATATTGAAGAAGCAAGATAACTTGTTGTCAATTGTTCATCCTTGGGTTCAAGTCAAAATTCGAGTGTTCATAAATTTATTCATCTTGTTTTTGTCAGTCTTCGAGAGTCAATCTTCAAGTGTCTACAAGTTGTGAGCTTGAGAGTTTGATTCACTTTTACCAAGCAAAAGCCTACATAAATTCTGAGTGAAAAAAAAAAGAGTGATTGAGTGAATTCGTTTGGAGGGACTTGTGAGAACTTGTGTGAGGAATTTTATTACTAAATTTTTTCTTGCAGGTACGATGAGTTCAAATAGTCACAATTTTTCAAAGGAAGATTTGAGTACAATGATAAGGGAAGCAATGAGAGCGGAGTTGGAAACAATGCATGAAAGGATAAGTAAACTTGAATTTAGTGAGGATGATGAGAGTTTTGGTGAGAATTCGGGTAGGAATAGGCGAGGTCAAGACGATGGAAGAAATAGAAGAGAAGCAATGCGAGGGAGGTATACTGAAGGGGGTAGAGAAGATGGGAATATTAATGGGATTAAGATGAAAATTCCATCGTTTAATGGGAAATCTGATCCAGAGGCTTATTTGGAGTGGGAGATGAGAGTGGAGTCGGTGTTTGACTGCCACAACTACAACGATTCGAAAAAAATAAAGTTAGCAGTTGTTGAGTTTGTGGATTATGCTCTAATTTGGTGGGATCAACTGACTACATCTAGGAGGAGAAATCGTGAGAGACCTATTGAAACATGGGAGGAGATGAAGCAAATAATGAAGAAAAGGTTTGTTCCTAATTACTATTATCGTGATATGTTTAAGCGATTGCAGAATTTGAAGCAAGGCTCGAGAAGTGTAGAAGACTACTACAAGGAGTTGGAGATTACTATGATCCGGGCTAACATTGAGGAGGATAGTGAGGCAACAGTGGCTCGATTTCTGTGTGGTTTGAATAGAGATATTCACGACCAAGTGGAGCTACGACATTGTGTGGATCTTGAAGAGATGGTACAATTAGCTATGAAAGTGGAGCTACAGCTTAAAAGGAGAGGCATTGGTCGAGTGTCCTCTGGTGGAGGAACTACTACACCTTGGCATCCAAACGTTGGCAAACGAGAGGATGTCAAGCCGGTGTCCAAACCAAAAGTTGACACCAAGCAAGAAACACCAAAGCAAGGAGTGCAAGGTAAATTTGAAACTCCCAATAATCGTTCTAGGGATATTAAATGCTTTAGATGTCAAGGTCTTGGTCATATTGCTAGTCAGTATCCTAACAAAAAAATAATGATTGTGAATGATGGTGGTGAGGTTGAATCGGAGAGTGAGGAGGAGAATTATGATGATATGCCTGCGTTGGAGGATCCCGATGACGAGGGATATAAGGCAGCCGTTGGAGAGTTGTTGGTGACTAGGAGAGTGTTGAATGTGCAACAAAAGGAAGAAGAAGAAAATCAAAGGGAAAATTTGTTTCATACTAGATGCTTTGTGAAAAACAAAGTATGTAGTGTCATCATTGATGGGGGTAGCTGTACCAATGTCGCAAGTAGCGAGCTTGTTGAGAAATTGAGTTTGCCTACTTCAAAACATCCTCAACCCTATAGATTGCAGTGGTTTAATGATAGTTCTGAAGTGAGAGTGACTAGGCGAGTTGTGGTGCCTTTCTCAATTGGGAAGTATGGAGATGAAGTGGTGTGTGATGTGGTGCCTATGCAAGCGTGTCATATCTTGTTGGGTAGACCGTGGCAATTTGATAGGAAGGTGACACATGATGGGTTTAAAAATCGTTATTCCTTTACTATGAAAAAGGAATCTGTTGTATTGTTGCCTATGACTCCAAAGCAAATATTGGAGGATCATTTGCAAAAGAAAAAGAAAGAAGAGGCCGAAAAAAAGAGTGAACAAAAAAGTGAGATGGCCTTAGAAAAAAAAGAATGAAAGAAAAAAAGATGAGAAAAAAATTGAGAGGAAAGAGGCCGATAAAAAAATATACATGGCCCAAAAGAGTGAGTTGCGAGAGATTTTACATGTGCATACTCCACTTGTGTTGATTTTCTATAAGGAGATTCTCCTTAACACAAGTGATATAGCCGGAAATCTTCCGAGCAATGTTGTTTCTCTTTTGCAGGAATTTGAAGAATTATTTCCGGAGGATTTACCTCAAGGACTACCACCTTTGAGGGGAATTGAGCATCAAATTGATCTTGTGCCCGGAAGTGCATTACCGAATCGTCCAGCTTATAGGAGTTATCCGGAAGAAACAAAAGAGCTACAAAGGCAGGTAAGTGAACTTCTTGATAAGTGATTTGTGCGTGAGTCTATGTCTCCTTGTGCTGTACCTGTTTTGTTAGTGCCTAAGAAAGACGGTTCATGGAGAATGTGTGTTGATTGTAGAGCCGTTAACAATATTACCATCAAGTATAGGCATCCTATTCCTAGACTAGATGATATGTTGGATGAATTGTATGGTTCTAGCATCTTTAGTAAAATTGATCTTAAGAGTGGTTACCATCAAATTCGGATGAGAGAAGGTGATGAATGGAAAACTGCTTTTAAAACTAAGTATGGGTTGTATGAGTGGTTGATTATGCCATTTGGGTTAACTAATGCACCTAGTACTTTTATGAGGTTAATGAATCATGTTTTGCGTGCTTATATTGGAAAATTTGTTGTGGTATATTTTGATGATATCTTGGTGTATAGTAAAAGTTTGAATGAGCATGTTGAACACTTGAGGATTGTGTTAATCACACTAAAGGCTGAACATTTGTATGCTAATTTGAAAAAGTGTGTATTTTGTACAAAAGAACTTGTGTTTCTTGGTTTTGTTGTGAGTGCTCAAGGTGTCAAAGTTGATGAGGACAAGGTAAGTGCAATTCGAGATTGGCCAACGCCTACTTCTATTGGTCAAGTTCGGAGTTTTCATGGTCTTGCAAGTTTCTATAGGAGATTTGTAAAAGATTTCAGCACTTTGGCGGCTCCTATGACTGCGGTGATAAAGAAGAACGTTCCATTCCATTGGGGCGAGGAGCAAGAGAAGTCTTTTGATATTATTAAGTAAAAATTAATTAATGCTCCTTTACTTGTATTATCTGATTTTTCTAACACTTTTGAAATTGAATGTGATGCGTCAGGTGTAGGAATTGGAGATGTTTTGATGCAAGGTGGAAGACCGATTGCATATTTCAGTGAGAAGCTAAGTGGAGCGTCCTTGAATTATCCTACCTACGACAAAGAGTTCTATGCCTTGGTTCGTGTTCTTGAAACGTGGCAGCATTATTTGAGGCCAAAAGAATTTGTGATTCATACGGATCATGAGTCTTTGGAAGACTTCAATGAGAATTTTTGAACTATTGATTTTGATTGTCCCATGATTGCGAGAACAGATTGTGACTCGCAGATGATTGAGTGATCCTATGAAATGATAGCGAAGAAAGAACTTTTTGATATTGAATTTTTGGATTGTGCGAATTGTTGATTGATCAAATTTGATTTTAAGACATTGGATGAATGTCGACTTGGTTGAGATTGACTCAGTAGAGGAGTTTGAGATGTTAGAAACTGTCTGATTGACATAAGTTTCCGTTGAATTCTAAAATGTGTATTGGGTTTAGATTGAGATTGATTGATTGAAGATTGAATTGTTGACTTGTTAGAAGATTTCGAAGAATTCTTGGTTGATTCCTTATCAGCCGACAGACATCTAGAGCAGACTATTCAAACCTTTTGAGATGATATTCTACGAGCCGTAGTGCTAGATTTTGGCACTAGTTGGCCAGATTCATGACTTTGATTGAATGTTACGATTTGAACTATTATCAAAAGAGTTTAGAGATGACTCTTTTCGAAGCGATGTACGATGAGTACTACGAATTTTTCTTATTTTGAGAATGGTGTTCTAGAGTACATCAGCTGTAGAGTCAGATTTGACCTGATATTGTCATAGATGTCAAAGAAAGTGATTATGATTCCGAATAGAATCAGAACAGTGCGAGACAGATGTGTCAGAATTGTAAGTCTTGATTCAAACTTTAATAAGGAAACAAGATTCGTTCCTTTGTACTTTAGAGAGATGAGACGGAATTGAATGAAACTTTGAACTACTTTGATTGATCGATAACCGATGACAGATACAGAGTAAGTACCAAAAAGAGGAGTAGTTCTAGAACAATTTCATTCTAGTTGTTTCAGTATGATGACTTATATAAGAATCGAAGAAGTCATTTGAAAGCTAGAACAAGATTTGAGATATATAATTTGAATCACTTTATTGCAATAAGATTGAGTACAGATTCTTTCGAATCTCTATCTGATATGCTCGGATTGCATGCGATTTCGAGGACGAAATCAATTCTTAGAGGGGGAGAGTTGTAACGCCCCAAAATATATTTACCGAATTAATTAGCAATTGAAATAATTATTGAGTTGACGAAATAATTATTATTGCTAATGAGATTATAGAGTGTATTTACAAATACACGTGTCATTTAATCAATGAGTTTGATTATTTTTTAGAGATCTCCAATATTTGGCATTTTGGGATTAATTATTGAGATATTGAAATAAAAATAATTATTTATGCCAGATAACTTAATTTGGAAGAATATTTGACCGAGTGGACTGGTCAGAGTCTAAATTGGATTTAGTATTTAATTGGGAAAATTTTGAGTCCAATTGACTGGTCAAAGTCAATAATTTCAGAAATGGTATTAATTGATGTTGGGTGTGTGTATCAGAAAAATATCATATTGGAGATTAATTTTACCATTTGAGTATCTAATAAATTGGTCCGGATCAAGAAATTATCGGGTTACTATAAATAGAAAACAACGCGCGATGGGCATCATAAAAGCAATTACAGAGTTTTGAATTTTTCCCCAATTTTCATATTCACTATAGCAGTCCCACGTTTTCCATTGCCGACTGTTAACCGGAGCTCCGATTGAAGATCCGATCGGTCACTTTGTAGACAACATCAAGATAAAGCTATTGGTGTAAAGAAATTGACAATCCGACGGTTGGATTGTCAAGGAATCGAGTTAGAATAGACGGGTTCTGCACAGAATTTGGTTTCGCTGTAGCAGTCCACAGTTTTTATTTTTCCGGCCATTCACCGGAGCTTCGATCAAAGATCCGAACGGTGAAGTTGTAGCTAAGATCAAGAAGAATCTATTAGTATAAAGAAATCAAAGATCCGACGGTTGGATCATCGGAAAATCGATAAAGAACAGATGCAATCTGCACAGATTTTCGCAGGTACTATTCATCGTCTTCTTCGTCGGAAATTTTGGGATTTGAGCTCGTTTTTGTTATTTTTTGAGTTGCTAGATGATAGTAGATGATGTTTAGAAAATTCCCTAAGCTTTTGGTAGCTTTTTCTGGCGTTTATAGGGCAGATCGGAGCTTTTTCAAGTCGCCAAAACCGGACTGAAATTTGTAGATCCCGGCCGCCTCGGTGGTCTGTTATGGTCGTGGCTTATATGGTTGGAATCGTCTCGTCGAACTCGACAAGCCTGCCAAATTTCATAATTTTTGGAGCAGTTTTGACATCCCCGCCGGACGCCGCCGCGTCGCCGCCGTCTTCTCTGATTTTTCGGCGACCTCTGTCGAGTTAACCATTTTTGATCGTCTCGACGTGATAGATCCAAATATCCAAGTTTGGAGTCGAGATTCGAAACAGTGAAGCGGTGAGAACGCGATAAAGTTGACGAATTATTGGTCAAAGTTTGACCAGAGTTGACTATGGTTGACTTTTGTATATTATGTGATTTTTCGCAGATTGGAAGCCAGTCGAGGATATTTAAAGGCAGAGATCAGCAGTTTAGAGATTGGACTTTTCCAGACTTGAAAAATTGAGGTATGAGCTGATGTCGATTTCTAAGGGAATGAATACTCGAGTGAGTTTGAGATTCTCGAGTTCCCGATTAAAATCACATACTTGCATGTTTATTTGATATTGAATGTGAATTTGAATGATTTAATTGATTTTCAATATTACTTGAAAGACATGAGTTTGTCTATATGAAATTATTTGAAGTAAGTGATTTATATATTCGATTTGAAAAGCATGAGATTTCTTATTTGAATTACTTCAACGATTTTCGATATTATATTCATGAGTTTGTATATACGAGTTGAATGTGTTGACATCTTCGATACATTGATGTCTGAATACACAGATTTATTATTTTCGATTCGATTAAATTGCATTTGATTCATATGCATTCATCTTGAGCCAAATTTCTTAAATTTTTAGAGGGCTGAGTTGCCCAGATTCGAATTGGACGTTTGGGAGCTATATCGAGTGGCCTGGGATGTTGAGTTCCCCCAGTGTCAGCATACTCCTATAGTTGCGCCAAAGTCTAGAGGTTTGAGACGCGTAGCACCACCCCGAGCGGGAGCGTAGGTGGGTTAGTTGCGTGATCTTGACCTCGGGATCCCAACCGATTGTCCGATATTCCCTTGATTATCTGATTTGATAATCCCGATTTTTAAACACATGCATTTCATTGGCATTTCCATTGAAGAATTTGAATGTATATTATGATTTTAATATACTTACTTGATATTACATGTTACGTCGCTTTTACTGGGATTTTATTCTCACCGGAGTTATCCGGCTGTTGTCTTATTTTGTATGTGTACTTGACAACAGGTGGGGCAGGAGCTAGTCAGAGTCGACGTGGTTAGCTTGGGATCTAATGATAGATGTGAGGCGTCGATTTAGAGTCGAATAACTTTTAGAACTCGGTTATTTATTGAAGCATGCTTTTATTGTTGATTTATAATACTACTGCATGTATTTTTATGCCCCGATTATTCTTAGAATTGATGTATGTCGAAGAACGAGTTAAATTGATTTTTATGGTTGAGCCCGAGATGATCTCGCTCGAGCCGAATATTTTTCTACAGCTCGAGCGAGGCACTGTTCTTGATTTAAAAAAAAAAAAATTGGCTCATTTATTTATCGATGATTGTTTTACTATTTGAGATTAATTGATTAGAATCGAGGTCCTCACAATTCTCAAATTAAATATTCTCGAATTAAAATTAAATAATCCCGGGCCTTACACAATCATTCAAGAAGTCTGGATCTACTTTTTCCTCTGGTTCTGAAGGTGTTGTTCGCTTTGGGAATAAGGACAAGTGCGACCATTGCGGGAAGAACCATCCGTCAGACAAGTGCCGTAGAGCTTCTAGAGCTTGTTTTTGATGTGGAGAGGTTGGTCATATCCGGATGGATTGTCCACTATCTGGGGGAGGCGGTTCTGGTTCAGGATCAAGTTCTCAGGCCACCATTCAGCATAGGTCGCAGAACAGTCCGCTGGGAGTTCTCATTTGAGGTCGCGGGCCTCTGGTCAGGTGTTTGCCTTGAGACATGATCAGGCTGTGGAGGAGAATGAGAAGGTCATCGCAGGTATATTTCTACTTTATGGTATACCTGCTATCGTACTTATTGACACTGGTGCATCTCATTCCTTCATTTCTGCAAGTTTTGTTAAGAGGCATAAGTTACCATGCATTGCACTAGACGTAGTAGTTTCTGTTTCTACTCCAACAGGTCAATCTGCTTTGGCCAAGCGTCTAGTGATGGGTTGCCCTTTAGAGTTCGAAGGGAATATTCTGGTAGCGAATCTCATGGTCCTTGCGATGAACAACTTTGATTGTATTCTGGGGATAGACATGCTGACTACCTATCGAGCTTCAGTGGACTGCTATCAGAGATTAGTACGCTTTCATCCGGATGAGAGTGATAGCTGGTTTTTCTATGGTGAGGGAGCGCGACCCCCGATGCCTTTGGTATTAGCTTTGAGAGCCTGTCGAGCTCTAGAGTCTGGCGGAGAAGGCTACCTTATCTATGCAGTTGATTTGTCCGCTGAGAGTATTGGGATAGAGAGTATTCCTGTTGTGGATGAATTCCCAGATGTATTTCCAGATGAGATTCCGGGTTTTTCTCCTTCTAGGGAAGTCGAGTTTGACATAGAGTTGATGCCAGGTACTTCGCCTATTTCTCGAGCACCGTATCGTCTAGCTTCGTCAGAGATGCGTGAGTTGAAGAATCAGTTACAGGATCTTTTGGACAAGGGGTACTTTCGTCCTAGTGTATCTCCTTGGGGAGCTCCTGTTCTTTTTGTAAAGAAGAAGGATGGGTCTATGCGATTGTGCATTGACTATCGGCAGCTGAATCGAGTTACTATAAAGAACAAGTATCCGTTACCTCGCATTGATGACTTGTTTGATCAGCTTGTAGTGACCCTTACCTGGATCACCTACTAAACAGAACTTAGGCATGCAATTTAACTTAATCAAAACATTAATAAGAATTCAACTGCAGAAACCATAAACATTATACAATCCCAAGACAAGGAATCTGTAATTAACCAAATATTATACAACCAGATCGAACAACTGTATCAATCCAATAACAACAGAAATAAAAACCTAGGCGAAGCTCCAGCTGACCAACCACTGCTTAGCCCCTCTTGGATCCACCCGCCTCATCCAATCGCAAACCTGCCCCATGGAATAGGGTGTCCAGAAATACAGAGTACGAGAAGTGAGCATAAAACGCTCAGTACAAGAGTATGAGTATACATGCATGCAAAGTGAACTCCCTATAACTCGAGGTCAAGGATCAGATAACAGAGACAGACCGGGCCCTGGTATGCAGCACGTTGTGTCGTCGCTTCAGGAGGTGGCTCCCATACCATAATACCAGTGGATATGCCGGACCCAAATCGATGGAAATCCAACCACTAACAGGATAGGGAAAAACCCTACTAACAGACATCTCGAAGGAGATAGCTCAGTATGCAAATGAATGCAGCATAAATCAATGACATATAAACCATGCAGTCACATAATACATGCATACTCAGTCATGATATCTCGAACAGTACTTTCGTACCTCAAATCAGTGCAAGCTCTACCAACTCTAGGTCCATGCCTATAGTCTGCTCTACACTGCCAAATGATACTACTGAAAGAGTGGGTGCCCGGTTAGCCAACTTGTGGCTAAGGGCTTTTATGACTCTATGTATAAACAATCTTTGTTTAATATAATTTACATTCATTAATGACATTTTCTTTGTCTTTCTTCATATTGTTATATTGTGATATACTACTGTTGTTTTGATAAAGACCTTGAATATACTATAGTGTAAGTAAGATGAGATAGTGAATAAAGAGAGATCACTATTATGAAACACATCTTATAATCACTGTATATTCTAAACAGTTCCTAGTCAATTGAGTCGTTCGCTAATAAGGATAAGGATCGCTCGAGATTGAGACTAGCATTTGTGATGCCAAGTACCATGTTTCATTGGTAATGAACATGGAGATGTTCAAAGCATGCAAATGGATATTCATATGATGAATGATCGAACTACCCTATTCGAACTTTCCAAGTGGTTATCACTTATCGAGTGGATAAAGTCCGCGGTTTTGGTTGTACACCATTAGTCCTTACTACTTGAAACATCATTGAGACTCTATATGCTAGTACTGTACTTTGACTCGTTTCCCGACTCTATTGGGGTCATCAGGTGTCGGGATTGGGTACAATTACGACACATATAGGAGTCGATGCTTTGTTGTCAAGGATTCACCACATACTTGCGAGTGTGGATATCCTATGCGATCTGAGGAGATATTAGTGTGACGAATCTTTGGCCAGAGTACATGATGTGTTTTAGGTTACTTGGTTTTCCTAGTAACACATGCGATGTCACTATTTGATCTCCAAGATTTAATGCATAGTTATCGAATCTCGAACGACTCTCGATGCACCAATGGTTGTTGATTCGATCGGGATATATGGATGAAGGGACCGTACTGTACGCTAACCAAAATCTACTGGTTCTTGCAGGCACTATCAGTGATACCTAGGGAATCATGGGGCGATGTTGCTAGACGCTCTTACCATGATTCGTTGGGCAAGTCGAAAATTGTTGTTCCGAGTCACAAGGAGTTGTGAGCCCACGACTAGCTGTATCCCTGAACCATTGAGGGTCACACAAGTAATGGATTACTAAACCCCATTGAGATAGTTAAATTTAAAGAGTTAAATTTAATGAAAGAGAAGTTGGACTTCTTAAATAAAAGGAGTGGAATTTCCTAAAATGACATAGGGATGGGCATTTTTGAAAATCACTGAATTCGGATTCAGAAAAATTATCTTGACTTCAAAAGATGCAGAAATGGTTTCTGTGCACATTGGTAAAATCAGTTTATCAATCGGAGTCACGATGAATTTTATATTAATTTCTATCATAACAGGCTTGGCTTGTTGGGCTTAAGTTATGGATTGTGGGCCCTAAGCAGTTAGAGTCCTAATACAATTATAACTTAATCTAGTCTAGAAATTATCTATAAATACATGTGTAGTGTTCGAAAATCATAAGCTTCCAGTCTTGCAATTTTCGAATTACACACATATATTTTCAAGAGGAATTTTTGAAAATCCTCTGCTCTTTTTTGAGATAATTCAGTCTGTAATTTTTGTGAAAAATTACATTCTGAATTGACAGATCAAATCTGTTTATTCTCTTCGATAAACATCTGATTGATTTCTAGTGCAATCAATAAGAGGGTTTTAGTTTTCTATTCATGGACTTAATTCCGGAGGTTGATCGTGATAGTCATCGGTTCCCGGGATTTACAAGAAGAGCAGATTAAATTCTGTTGGAATCCATAATCAAGCCTTTGCTTGAATAGGTAAAATATTTAACTGTGTTTATTATTTTACTTGCAACAATTTTAATCGTTAGGATTTGATACCCACGATATGGAATCGTTCCATATCGAAAAATAAAATTTTTAAACTTTCGCTGCTCCGGGTATCACATCCGTGTGATCAGAGAACGCATGTTCCAACAGTGGTATCAGAGCCAGGTTGTAAACTTTGATCAAACGATTAAAATTAATAGATTGTACAAAATTTTTAGCCTCGGTTTTTGAAACAAAACGAAAAATTTTAAAATTAAATTTGAAAGGAAACAAGGCAATCGGGCAGCGAGCGTCGCTGCCCGGGTCAGCGATTGTCGCTGCCCAGGGGCAGCGCCCACCTCCACGTGGGCAACCCTGTCCCACGTGGAGGCGGGGCTGCCCGGGAATGTCCCGGGCAGCCCGAAAATTTAAAAATTTGAATTTTTGAAATTTTTGAAATTTTAGTTTTTGGTCCGATCGAAAATTGTTTTTGATTGGTCCACGAGGCATCGGATCAAATTGTTTGAGTCCGAAATTTTTAAAATTGATTTTTGTATAAATTTGAATTTTTGGAAAATTTATAAATTTTATCCGTTAAATTAGATTTTATAAAATTAATTATTTTGGTACAATTGATGATAAGATATGATCTTATGAAAGGATAAGATAAAATTTGATTTTATCTTTTTAATTATGATGTCATTGCATGTTATCCAATTATTTAATTATTGAATTAATTATTGGATAAAAGGACGATCGATTGCCATGACCAATTTGGTAGGTGTATGTTAGGTTATTTACATTTGGTTTTATTGTTGTTGGATTTTATTAATGGACTTGGTTTATAGCCCAATTTGAATTGTTATTTGTAATAAAAAGTGGGCCTGGTTTATGGCCCGTTCCCACTCTTAAATATGTATCCCCTACTTATTATCGAAATTTATTGTAAATTTATTAGACTTAGTGGGAGATAAAGATTTAAAGACAAAGGTGGGCCCAGCAGACAATAAAGACCGAAGAAATGTAAATTGAAAGCTCAATGTAATAGGATTGCATTGCATACTTGCATATCACCTAGGATTGGACTTAGATTCGTGATTGGCAACCACGGGTCGATTAGTGATTAAAATCGATCATCCTTTAAATAATATATGATATTATTGTTGTATGCATGTTTAGACTAAATTGTATGAAACCGCAAGCATACAAATATTGCATGATGAGACAATTTTCAAAATTAAAAATCCGTCATTTTAAATATGATTTAAAATTGATATCAAGATAAACAAAAGAGAATTTAAATATTGTTTAAATGTTCCTTCCTTCCATCAACGATCAATGTATGAGATGCTACCCGCGGACACGGTCCGGCTCATATTATTGGGGGGGCCCGTTCGTCGGAAAGCTGTACATTGGATCGACACATGTTGTAAGTTGGGTGGAACTCCCATGGGATTGGCTCATATTATTGGGGATCCACATGACGACCGTCCATCACAACTTAATATTGATGGATCATATTGACATGTCACATTAAACGGCGTCATATTATTGGGCCCTACCTTTTGAAAATTATGGTTGGCTGATATTATTCGGGACTATAGTTTGTCAATTGGACTCCATGTTCCCACTAAGGAAACAAGTTTTCCGTTTTCACTAGAGGGTAGTGAAATCGTTAAAATAGTGGGAGTGAAATTCATAAAATTAAATCTCGCCATATTTTATGTCTTAGTAAATTAATTAAACAATCACTGATTATTGTCTGTTTCTTTTCAGTATTTCATTACAATGAATTCGCGCAATCCACTATACTCAATTCTCGAACAAAACAAATTGACTGGCGCAAACTATACGGAATGGTTCCGTAAATTAAAGATTGTTCTAAAGTCGGAGAAAATTTTCTACGTGTTAGAAAAGAATCCTTCAAAGGAAGCACCGGCTAATATAAGTCCGGAAAAATTGGCAAAACTTGATCAATGGTGGGACCATGATGTCAAGGCTAAATTCTATATGCAAGCTTCAATGTCTAATGAACTCCAGAGGCGATTTGAGGATGCCGTGAATGCTGCTGACATACACATACACCTCAAGGAACTTTTTGGAGCTCAGTCAAGGTCGGAGAGGTATGCTACCGTCAAAGAACTCATGACATGCCGCATGCGAGATGGGACTTCGGTCCGTGAGCATGGGGTACACATGATTGGGCTCATTGAAAAATTGGTAACACTCGATTTGACTTTGGAGCATGAACTAAACGCGGACTTGTTACTTCTTTCCCTTCCTTCTTCGTTTGACAGATTTGTGGTGAACTTCAATATGAACAAGATAGAGGCCACCCTTGAAGAGATGGTCAATATGCTTGTGTCTTATGAGGCCACATTAAAGAAGGATAAATCGGTACTCTTGGTTGGCTCCTCTTCTTACTCCAAGAAGGGGCCAAGTGGAAAGGGTAAGAAACGTTCTGCCCCAACCAAGAAAATTGTACCACAGAAGAAGGGCAAGACAAAAGCTTCAAACGTGAACATATCTGGAGATGTTTGCCATCACTGCAAGAAACTCGGTCATTGGAAACGTAACTGCAAGGAATACCTCGAGCAGTTGCGAACTGCAAAGGGTATGTTTTACATTGAAATAAATATTTCACTTAATACTACTTCTTGGGTATTGGATACCGGATGTGGATCTCACATTTGCAATGATTTGCAGGTGATGACAAGAAGTCGTAAGCTTAGGATGGGTGAGACCCAGCTGAGGCTTGGAAATGGTTCCAGAGTTGAAGCCAAAAGCAGTGGGAGACGTTTATTTAGTTTTGCAGAACAATTTTAAGTTATTTTTGAGGGATGTTTTATTTGTGCCAGATTTAGTTAAAAATATTATTTCTGTTTCTATGCTTGATAGAGATGGTTTTTCTTGTAATTTTGTGAATGAGATTTGCAATATTTACAAGAATGAATGTTTGATTGGAAATGGACAACTTGAAAACGATCTATATAACATAAAATTAAAAGGTGTTCCAATTAATTATGTTGATAAACCGGTAACAACAAATAAAAGGAAAAACGATAGTCAAAACCCGGCAAACCTTTGGCATGCTAGGCTAGGTCATATTTCCTCAAGGAGGATGAACAAGCTAGTGGGAGAGGGCATGTTTGATATGTCTGATATTAACTCTCTACCTACTTGTGAGTCCTGCCTAAAAGAAAAAATTACTAAATCTCCTTTCAAAGGGAAGCCTGAGCGTAGTCAAAACATGTTGGATTTGATCCATACAGATGTTTGTGGACCATTTAGTATCGGTACTAAAATTGGACACACCTACTTCATTACCTTTACTGATGATTATTCGAGGTATGGGTATTTATATTTAATGAAATATAAGTCTGAATCATTTGAAAAGTTCAAAGAATTCAAGGCTGAAGTAGAAAACAAACAAGGTAGAAATATTAAAGCACTTCGATCTGATCGAGGTGGAGAATACTTAAGTACCGAGTTTTTGAGCTATCTAAAAGAGAATGGGATTCTCTCTCAGTGACACCTCAGCTGAATGGTGTCTTGGAGCGTCGCAATCGAACTTTGTTGGACATGGTTCGATCTATGATGAGCTTCACTGAGCTCCCACCTTCGTTTTGGGGCTATGCGCTTGAAACGGCGATATTGTTGTTGAACATTGTCCACACTAAAGCAGTAGATAAAACTCCATACGAGTTATGGAATTGGAAAACTCCTAAGTATTCGTACTTAAGAATTTGGGGATGTCCTGCTTACGTAAAGCAGACAGTGGGAGATAAGTTGGATAGTCGATCCATCTTATGTTATTTTGTAGGATATCCGAAGAATTCAATCGGATATTATTTCTATCATCCTAATGAAACAAAAGTGTTTGTTTCGAGGAATTCCACCTTCATGGAGAAGGAGTTCTTATTAGATAAGAAAGGCAAGATGATGGACTCGAAGAAATTCGAGAAGGACCCGAGATACAAAATAACGATCCCACACCTCAAGAACCTTCAGTGGACACGCCTACACCTAGGAGATCCGACAGGACTTCTAGACCTCCTATTCAATATAGTCTTCTTCTTGAAGGGGATCAAAGTGAACCCGATATTGGATGTGATCCAAGAAACTTCAAGGAAGCAATTTCTGATGCGGATTCGAATTTATGGCTTGATGCTATGCAGTCGGAAATAGACTCGATGCATACAAACCAAGTTTGGTCTTTAGTAGATCCTCCCGATGGAATTGTTCCAATAGGGTGTAAATGAATCTACAAGAGAAAACTTGGGCCTGATGGCAAGGTTCTAACCTACAAGGCACGATTGGTAGCAAAAGGTTATACTCAAAGACAAGGAGTTGACTATGATGAAACTTTTTCACCAGTCACAATGTTCAAGTCCATAAGAATCCTTATTGCCATAGCAGCATGGTATGACTATGAGATATGACAAATGGATGTGAAGACTGCATTTCTTAATGGAAACATTAAGGAAGAAATCTATATGATGCAGCCCGAGGGATTCACATCCATGGGAAGCGAGCATAAGGTATGCAAGCTTCAGAGATCAATTTATGGTCTCAAACAAGCATCAAGAAGTTGGAACCAGAAATTTGATGAAACAATAAAGGACTTTGGTTTCATCAAAAACCCGGAGGAACCGTGCGTGTACAAGAAAGTAGTTAAGGATGCGGTGACGTTCTTAGTGCTTTATGTTGATGACATCCTACTCATTGGGAATGACGTAGGGATATTGCAGTCAACAAAGATATGGTTATCAGGTAGATTCTCAATGAAGGATTTGGGTGAGGCCTCCTATATTCTAGGGATACAGATCTATAGAGATAGATCTAAGAGAATGATAGGACTCACTCAAGCAACCAACATCGACACCATATTGAAAAGGTTTTCTATGGATGAGTCCAAGAGAGGACATCTACCTATGTGTCATGGAGTTTCTCTATCCAGGTCTATGTGTCCCAAGAATGATGAAGAGATAGAGAAATTGACACACATACCATATGCGTCAGCCATAGGTAGTATTATGTATGGGATGATATCTACCAAACTGGATGTCGCCTTTGCTCTGAGTGTCACGAGCAGATATCAGGCCAACCCCGGTCAAATGCATTGAAAAGCCGTGAAGGATATTCTTAAGTACTTGAGAAGGACTAAGAATATATTCATGGTTTATGGAGGAAGAGAATTGAAATTGGAAGGCTATACCGACTCTAGCTTCCAAAGCGACGTGGATGACTCAAAGTCAACCTCTGGATTTGTATTCATGCTCAATGGCGGTGCTGTCTCTTGGAAGAGTTCCAAGCAGGACACCACAGCGGATTCCACCACTGAGGTAGAATACATTGCAGCATCAGCTGCTGCTAAAGAGATCGTTTGGATGAGGAATTTCGTCCAAGAGTTGGGCGTAATTCCTGAAGCTGTTGGTCCAGTTCCGGTGTACTGCGACAACACTGGTGTCGTTGCTCAGGAAAAGGAACCAAGGTCTCATCAAAAATCCAAACACGTACTGAGGAAATACCACATCATCCGGGAGATTGTGGAAAGAGAAAACATCACTGTCGAGAGAGTGGCCTCTACAAACAAAATCGCTGATCCACTTACTAAGCCCTTGCCAGGACCATTGTTTGACAAACATCGCGAAGCAATGAGATTACGTAGTATGACTAGTTGGCTTTAGGGCAAGTGGGAGATTGAAAGAGTGGGTGCCCGGTTAGCCAACTTGTGGCTAAGGGCTTTTATGATTCTATGTATAAATAATCTTTGTTTAATATAATTTATATTCATTAATGGCATTTTCTTTGTCTTTCTTCATATTGTTATATTGTGATATACTATTGTTGTTTTGATAAAGACCTTGAATATACTATAGTGTAAGTAAGATGAGATAGTGAATAAAGAGAGATCACTATTATGAAACACATCTTATAGTCACTGTATATTCTAAACAGTTCCTAGTCAATTGAGCCATCCGTTAATAAGGATAAGGATCGCTCGAGATTGAGACTAGCATTTGTGATGCCAAGTACCATGTTTCATTGGTAATGGACATGGAGATGTTCAAAGCATGCAAATGGATATTCATATGATGAATGATCGAACTACCCTATTCGGACTTTCCAAGTGGTTATCACTTATCAAGTGGATAAAGTCCGCGGTTTTGGTTGTACACCATTAGTCCTTACTACTTGAAATATCATTGAGACTCTATATGCTAGTACTGTATTTTGACTCATTTAACGACTCTATTGGGGTCATCAGGTGTCGGGATTGGGTACAGTTATGACACATATAGGAGTTGATGCTTTGTTGTCAAGGATTCACCACATACTTGCGAGTGTGGATATCCTATGCGATCTGAGGAGATATTAGTGTGACGAATCACTGGCCAGAGTACATGATGTGTTTTAGGTTACTCGGTTTTCCTAGTAACACATGCGATGTCATTATTTGATCTTCAAGATGTAATGCATAGTTATTGAATCTCGAACGACTCTCGATGCACCAATGGTTGTTGATTCGATCGGGATATATGGATGAAGGGACCATACTGTACGCTAACCAAAATCTACTGGTTCTTGCAGGCACTATCAGTGATACCTAGGGAATCATGGGGCGATGTTGCTAGACGCTCTTACCATGATTCGTTGGGCAAGTCGGAAATTGTTGTTCCGAGTCACAAGGAGTTGTGAGCCCACGGCTAGCTGTATCCCTGAACCATTGAGGGTCACACAAGTAATGGATTACTAAACCCCGTTGAGATAGTTAAATTTAAAGAGTTAAATTTAATGAAAGAGAAGTTGGACTTCTTAAATAAAAAGAGTGGAATTTCCTAAAATGACATAGGGATGGGCATTTTTGAAAATCACTGAATTCGGATTCAGAAAAATTATCTTGACTTCAAAAGATGCAGAAATGGTTTCTGTGCACATTGGTAAAATCAGTTTATCAATCGGAGTCACGATGAATTTTATATTAATTTCTATAATAACAGGCTTGACTTGTTAGGCTTAAGTTATGGATTGTGGGCCCTAAGCAGTTAGAGTCCTAATACAATTATAACTTAATCTAGTCTAAAAATTATCTATAAATACATGTGTAGTGTTCGAAAATCATAAGCTTTCAGTCTTGCAATTTTCGAATTACACACATATATTTTTAAGAGGAATTTTAGAAAATCCTCTGCTCCTTTTTGAGATAATTCAGTCTTTAATTTTTGTGAAAAATTACATTCTGAATTGACAGATCAAATCTGTTTATTCTCTTCGATAAACATCTGATTGATTTCTAGTGCAATCAATCAGAGGGTTTTAGTTTTTTATTCGTGGACTTAATTCCGGAGGTTGATCGTGATAGTCATCGGTTCCCGGGATTTACAAGAAGAGCAGATTAAATTCTGTTGGAGTCCATAATCAAGCCTTTGCTTGAATAGGTAAAATATTTAACTGTGTTTATTATTTTACTTGCAACAATTTTAATCGTTAGGATTTGATACCCACGATATGGAATCGTTCCATATCAAAAAATAATATTTTTAAACTTTTGCTGCTCCAGGTATCACATCCGTGTGATTAGAGAACGCATGTTCCAACAAATACTATCATTAAAGTGTTCTAAAAGCCTTAACTAAGCTATTGCATACTCCTAAATATTTATAGGAAGCAAAAGCTATACCTTCGTCCGTCGTTATCCCTTTGATGTCGATGCCACCAGAATTTGGGCACAACTCTGCTATGACTTCCGAACGCCACAACGACTCCCGGGTCAAGCCTAGGAAGGCTAGAACTCGAATACGACTAGAGTAGAGAGGAAATCCGGAATTGGCAATTGAAAGTGAATTCTCGGCCTTCTATTTATAGACAACGATCGGAGCCTCCGATCCTCGATCGAAACTTTCGAACCTCGATCGAAACATCCGATCCTGCCATCGGAGCTTCCGAAGATCCTGATCTGCCATGTGTCAAAATATCACTTGTTGACTTCGGATAGGGGTAATCCGAACTTCCGATCCTGATCAGAGCTTCCGATCCTGCCACACGTCATGCCTGAAGTAATACCATCGGAGCTTCCGATCCTGCATCGGAGCTTCCGATCCATCTGGTACTCAATTTGTTAAATTAGCGTTGATTAATCTCTTAATCACTGATTTTGGTTACGGGCCACTACATTCTCCACCACTTAAGATATTTCGTCCTCGAAATCAAATCTTAAGTACTGAATGTAATACAAAAATCAGAAACATTCTTTGTTCAAATCAAACGTTTACAGAGTTTGCAACTGAATAAAACTTAAGAATGAATTTAAAACAACTAAGGATGGCCTTCACGCATCCTGTCCTCAAGCTCCCAAGTAGTTTCTTTAGTGCCTCGGCGCTGCCACTGAACTAAAACCAGAGGAATGACTTTGTTCCGCAAAACCTTATCCTTATAATCCAGGATACGAATAGGTTTCTCAACATAGGTCAAATCCTTGCTCACCTGAACCTCAAACCGCTGCAGAATATGAGACTCATCCGCCACATACCGTCGTAACAGAGATACGTGGAACACGTCGTGAATACAGGAAAGATGCGGTGCGGTGGCAAAGCTAGTCGATAAGCCAAATCGCCAATGCTCTCCAGGATCTCAAACGGACCGATAATTCTGGGAGACAACTTACCCTTAAGGACAAATCTGAGAATTTTGCGAAAAGGTGACACTCTCAGAAACACTTTCTCCCCGACATCGAACTGCAAAGGCCTACGCTTGGTGTTAGCATAGCTGGCCTGATGATCTTGTGTAGTCTTAATCTGTTTCTTGATCTGATCAACAATGTCTACCGCCTGCTGGATAAACTCCGGTCCCTCAGCCTGTCTCTCCCCCACTTCTTCCCAGAAGAGTGGAGTACGACAACGTCGTCCGTACAACGCCTCAAAAGGTGTCATCCCAATGCTAGTATGATAGCTGTTGTTGTACGCGAACTCGATCAATGGCAAATGATCCTGTCAGGATGAACCAAAATCCATGACGCACGCTCTAAGCATATCCTCCAAAGTACGGATAGTGCGCTCTGACTGATCATCAGTCTCCGGATGATAGGCAGTACTCAGACTGAGAGTAGTACCCATCGCATGCTGAACACTCCCCCAGAACCTAGAAGTAAACCTGGGGTCCCGATCGCTGACAATGCTCACAGGAACTCCATGAAGTCGAACGATCTCCTGAATGTACAACCGAGCCATACGATCCACATTGTACTCCCGGCTATAGGCAATGAAATGCGCTGACTTGGTGAGTCGGTCCACCACAACCCAGATAGCATCACAGTTCCTCGGGGATATCGGCAAATGGGTCACAAAGTCCATTGTGATAAACTCCCATTTCCATTCTGGAATAGGCAGACTATGAAGCAATCCTCCAGGTCGTCGGTGCTCTGCCTTGACCTGTTGACACACCAAACATCTCGAAACAAACTGATAAACACTGCGTTTCATTCCCTTCCACCAGAAATGAGTACGTAGATCCTTGTACATCTTGTTGCTCCCAGGATGAATACTCAACTTAGTGCGATGCGCCTGAGACAAAATCTCCTCTCGCAACTCTACATCCTGCGGAATCACAAGCCTACCAGACAAACACAGAAAGCCATCTGACTGATAATGAAATCCAGACGAGCTACCCTCGTTAGCTAGACGAGCTAAATGCTGGGTCTTCGAATCAGACATCTGAGCATCTTGAATCCGCAAATACAAAGCTGGCTCAGATAATATCGCAAACATCTGGATACTTTGCATACCTTTCTTATGCTTGAAGGTATATCCTGAAGTACAACAGTCACTGATCGCACTAGACATCGAACAAATCTGAAGTGCGGGTAGTCGCACCTTGCGACTCAAAGCATCAGCGGTGAGATTAGCAGCTCCCGGATGGTACTTAATCTTGCAATCATAGTCCTTAAGCAAGTCCATCCAACGTCTCTGCCTCATGTTCAACTCCACCTGAGTGAACAAATACTTGAGACTCTTATGGTCGGTGAAGATCTCAAATTTCTCGCCATACAGATAATGACGCCAGATCTTCAAAGCGAACACAATGGCTACTAACTCCAAATCATGGACTGGGTAGTTGTCCTCGTGAAGCTTCAGCTGTCTAGAAGCGTATGCGATCACATGCTCATTCTGAGTCAGGACACAACCTAACCCCTGAAGAGAAGCATCAGTGTACACCACATACCCTCCAGATCCTGACGGTAATGCCAACACTAGCGCTGAAGTCAACCGCCGTCGAAGCTCACAGAAATTCTCCTCACACTCGGAGGACCACTCGAAATCCAAACCCTTGCGGGTAAGTTGCGTCAAAGGTCGAGCTAACTGAGAGAAGTTCAGAATGAAGCGACGATAATACCCTGCTAGACCCAGAAAACTACGGATCTCAGCAACTGTCATCGGACACGACCAATTAAGCACCGCCTCAATCTTTCTTGGATCAACAGAAATCCCCTACCTAGATATGATATGGCCAAGAAAGACCACTAGATCCATCCAGAACCCATACTTGCTCAGCTTGGCGTATAACTGCTCATCTCGAAGAGTCTGCAGTACCAACCGCAAGTGAGAAACATGTTCTTCCGTATTACGCGAATACACCAAGATGTCGTCAATGAAGACCACGACAAACTTGTCCAAATACTCACGGTTCATCAGATCCATAAATATAGCCGGCGCATTAGTCAAGCCAAATGGCATCACCAGAAACTCGTAATACCCATAGCGAGTACGGAATGCAGTCTTGGCTACGTCCTGATCTCGGACTCTCAACTGATGATACCCAGATCTCAAGTCAATCTTGGAGTAAACTGAAGTGCCCTGCAGCTGATCAAACAAGTCATAAATACGAGGCAAAGGATACTTGTTCTTCACAGTTACTCGATTCAGCTGCCGATAGTCAATGCACAGCCGCATCGACCCATCCTTCTTCTTCACGAAGAGAACAGGAGCTCCCCAAGGAGATACACTAGGACAAATATACCTCTTGTCCAAAAGATCCTGTAACTGATTCTTTAACTCACGCATCTCTGTCGGAGCCAGACGATACGGTGCTCGAGAAATAGGAGAAGTACCCGGCATCAACTATATGCCAAACTCGACATCCCTAACAGGAGGAAAACCCGAAATCTCATCAGGAAATACATCTGGAAATTTATCCACAACAGGAATACTCTCTATCCCAACACTCTCAGCGGACAAATCAACTGCATAGATAAGGTAGCCTTCCTCGCCAAACTCTAGAGCTCGACAGGCTCTCAAAGCTGATACCAAAGGCATCGGGGGTCGTGCTCCCTCTCCATAGATAAACCAGCTCTCACCCCCCTCTGGATGAAAGCGTACTAATCTCTGGTAGCAATCCACTTAAGCTCGATAGGTAGTCAACATATCTATTCCCAGAATGCAATCAAAGTCATCCATCACAAGAACCATGAGATTCGCTAACAGAATGTTCCCCTCGAACTCTAAAGGGCAACCCATCACTAGACGCTTAGCCAAAGCAGATTGGCCCGTCGGAGTAGAAACAGACATCACTACGTCTAGTGAAATGCATGGTAACTTATGCCTCTTAACAAAACATGCAAAAATGAAGGAATGAGATGCACCAGTGTCAATAAGTACAAGAGCAGGTATACCATAAAGTAGAAATGTACCTGCGATGACTTTCTCATTTTCCTCCACTGCCTGATCATGCCTCAAGGCAAACACCTGGCCAGAAGCTCGTGGCCTTAAATGAAAACTCCTAGCAGGCTGTCCCTGCGACCTCTGCTGAATGGTGGCCTGAGAACCAGATCATGAACCTGAACCAAAACCGCCTCCCCCAGATAGTGGACAATCCCTCCGGATATGACCAGTCTCCCCACAACGGAAACAAGCTCCAGAAGCTCTACAGCACTTGTCGGATGGATGGTTCTTCCCACAGTGATCACACTTGTCCTTCTTTCCGAAACGGACAATACCAGCAGAGCCAGAGGAGGAAGAAGTAGATCCAGACTTCTTGAAAGATTGGGCACGGGGACCCAAAGAACTCGCAGGTCTCGACTGAGAGAAAGACCTGTTTCGTCGAATGCTGTCCTCCGCCTGGTGACAACGGCTCATTAAACCCTCGTAGGACATGTCGTCACCAATCGCCACACGGTCATGGATCTCAGGGTTAAGGCCCTAAAGGAACAGATTATACTTCATCTCGGAGCTGTCGGCAATCTCGGGGAAATAGGATAGCAGATCAAAGAACTTCTGCTGATACTCATCAATAGACATAGCTCCCTATCGCAGACTCAGTAGCTCGCCTGCCTTCGACTGACGGAGTGCAGGAGGAAAATACAGCTTCTAAAAAGCTGTGCGGAACTCGGCCCAGGTGGCCACTCCTCTCGCCGCAACAAAAGGTGCAGAAGTAAACCTCCACCACCTGCGCGCATGTCCATCCAGAAGATAACCAAGGGTCTCCATCTTCTGCTCCTCGGTACATTGGAAAGTCTGAAAAGTCATCTCCATGCGGTCTAACCAGTTCTCCGCATCCTTCGGATACTCACCTCCAACCAAGGGCTTAGGCCCCATCTGCAAGAATCGACGTACACTAAAACGGTCCTCATCTCGATGACGATGGCGGCGTTCCCGACGAGGCTCCCGGTCGGCATCACCCCAACGCCCACCAATACTGCCATGAGAACTCAGGTCGTCACGATCTGCCATCTACAAAATTAACCTAACGGTTATCTTATGTAGAATCTAAATCCCAAGAATACTTTGCATGCTCTGATACCATAAATGTAGTGACCCTTACCTGGATCACCTACTAAACAGAACTTAGGCATGCAATTTAACTTAATCAAAACATTAATCAGAATTCAACTGTGGAAACCATAAACATTATACAATCCCAAGGCAAGGAATCTGTAATTAACCAAATATTATACAACCAGATCGAACAACTGTATCAATCCAATAACAACAGAAATAAAAACATAGGCGAAGCTCCAGCTGACCAACCACTGCCTAGCCCCTCTTGGATCCACCCGCCTCATCCAATCGCAAACCTGTCCCATGGAATAGGGTGTCCAGAAATACAGAGTACGAGACGTGAGCATAAAACGATCAGTACGAGAGTATGAGTATACATGCATGCAAAGTGAACTCCCTATAACTCGAGGTCAAGGATCAGATAACAGAGACAAACCGGGCCCTGGTATGTAGCACGCTATGCCGTCGCTTCAAGAGGTGGCTCCCATACCATAATACCAGTGGATATGCCGGACCCAAATCGATGGAAATCCAACCACTAACAGGATAGGGAAAAACACTAGTAACAGACATCTCGAAGGAGATAGCTCAGTATGCAAATGAATGCAGCATAAATCAATGACATATAAACCATGCAGTCACATAATACATGCATACTCAGTCAGGATATCTCGAACAGTACTTTTGTACCTCAAATCAGTGCAAGCTCTACCAACTCTAGGTCCACGCCTATAGTCTGCTCTACACTGCCAAATGATACTACTATCATTAAAGTGCTCTAAAATTCTTAACTAAGCTATTGCATACTCCTAAATATTTATAGGAAGCAAAAGCTATACCTTCGTCCGTCGTTAGCCCTTTGATGTCGATGCCACCAGAACTTGGGCACAACTCTGCTATGACTTTCGAATGCCTCGAAGACTCCCGGGTCAAGACTAGGAAGGCTAGAACAACTCGAATACGACTAAAGTAGAGAGGAAATCCGGAATTGGCAATTGAAAGTGAATTCTCGGCCTTCTATTTATAGACAACGATCAGAGCCTCCGATCCTCGATCGGAACTTCCGAACCTCGATCGGAACGTCCGATCCTACCATCGGAGCTTTCGAAGATCCTGATCTGCCACGTGTCAAAATATCACTTGTTGACTTCGGATAGGGGTAATCGGAGCTTCCGATCCTGCCACACGTCATGCCTGACGTAATACCATCGGAGCTTCCGATCCTGCATCAGAGCTTTCGATCTCGATCGGAACGTCCGATCCTGCATCGGAGCTTCCGATCCATCCGGTACTCAATTTGTTAAATTAGCGTTGATTAATCCCTTAATCACTGATTTTGGTTACGGGCCACTACAAGCTGCAGGTTACTTCGGTTTACTCCAAGATTGACTTGAGATCTGGGTATCATCAGTTGAGAGTCCGAGATCAGGACGTAGCCAAGACTGCATTTCGTACTCGCTATGGGCATTACGAGTTTCTATTGATGCCATTTGGTTTGACTAATGCACCGGCTATATTTATGGATCTGATGAACTATGTCTTTAGGGAGTATTTAGACAAGTTTGTCGTGGTCTTCATTGACGACATCTTGGTGTATTCGCGTAATGCGGAAGAGCATGTTTCTTACTTGCGAGTGGTACTGCAGACTCTTCGGGACGAGCAGTTGTACGCCAAACTGAGCAAGTGTGAGTTTTGGATGGATCGAGTGGTCTTTCTTGGCCATATCATATCCAGGGACGGGATTTATGTTGATCCGAGCAAGATTGATGTTGTGTTTAATTGGCGCGTACAACGACGGTTGCTGAGATCCGTAGTTTTCTGTGTCTAGCAGGATATTATCGACGCTTCATTCTGAACTTCTCTCAGCTAGCTCGACCGTTGACGCAGCTTACCCGCAAGGGTGTGGATTTCGAGTGGTCCTCTGAATGTGAGGAAAATTTCTGTGAGCTTCGACGGCGGTTGACTTCTGCGCCGGTGTTGGCATTACCGTCAGGATCTGGAGGGTATGTGGTATACACTGATGCTTCTCTTCAGGGGTTAGGTTGTGTCCTGACTCAGAATGGGCATGTGATTGCATACGATTCTAGACAGCTGAAGCTTCACGAGGACAACTATCCAGTTCATGATTTGGAATTGGCAGCCATTGTGTTCGCTTTGAAGATCTGGCGTCATTATCTGTATGGCGAGAAATTTGAGATCTTCATCTACCACAAGAGTCTCAAGTATTTGTTCACTCAGGCGGATTTGAACATGAGGCAGAGACGTTGGATGGATTTGCTGAAGGACTATGATTGCGAGATTAAGTACCATCCGGGAGCTGCTAATCTCACCGCTGATGCTTTGAGTCGCAAGGTGCGACTATCCGCACTGCAGACTTGTTCGATGTTTAGTGCGATCAGTGACTGTTGTACTTCAGGGTATACCTTCAAGCATAAAAAAGGTATGCAGAGTATCCAAATGTTTGCGATACTATCTGAGCCAGCTTTGTATTCGAGGATTCGGGATGCTCAGATGTCTGATTCGAAGACCCAGCGTTTAGCTCACCTAGCTAACGAGGGTAGCTCGTCTAGATTTCACTATCAGTCAGATGGTTTTCTGTGTTTGTCTGGTAGACTTCTGATTCCGCAGGATGAAGAGTTGCGAGAGGAGATCTTGTCTCAGGCACATCGCACCAAGTTGAGTATTCATCCGAGAAGTAACAAGATGTACAAAGATCTACGTACTCAGTTTTGGTGGAAGGGGATGAAACGCAGCGTGTATCAGTATGTCTCGAGAGTACTCTGTGGATCGCATGGCACGTCTGTATGTTCAGGAGATCGTTCAACTTCATGGAGTGCCTGTGAGCATTGCCAGCGATCGAGACCCCAGGTTCACTTCTAGGTTCTGGGGGAGTGTTCAGCGTGCGATGGGTACTACTCTCAGTTTGAGTACTGCCTATCATCCGGAGACAGATGGTTAGTCAGAGCGCACTATCCGTACTTTGGAGGATATGCTTCGAGCTTGCACTATGGATTTTGGTTCAGCCTGGCAGGATCATTTGCCATTGATCGAGTTAGCGTACAACAACAACTATCATACTAGCATTGGGATGGCACCTTTTGAGGCGTTGTACGTACTCCACTCTTTTGGGAAGAAGTGGGGGAGAGACAGGCTGAGGGACCGGATTTTATCCAGCAGGCAGTAGATATTGTTGATCAAATCAAGAAACGGATTAAGACTGCACAGGATCGTCAAGCCAGCTATGCTAACACTAAGCGTAGGCCTTTACAGTTTGATGTCGGGGAGAAAGTGTTTCTGAGAGTGTCACCTTTCTGCAGGATTCTCAGATTTGGCCTTAAGGGCAAATTGCCTCCCAGATTTATCGGTTCGTTTGAGATCTTGGAGAGCATTGGCGATTTGGCTTATCGTTTGGCTTTGCCACAGTATCTGTCCAGTATTCACAACGTGTTCCACGTATCTCTATTGCGACGGTATGTGGCAGATCCGTCTCATATTCTGCAGCGGTCTAAAGTTCTAGTGGATAAAGATTTGACCTATGTTGAAAGACCTATTCGTATCCTGGATCATAAGGATAAGTTCTTGAGGAACAAATTCATTCCTCTGGTTTTAGTACAGTGGCAGCGCCGAGGCGCTGAGGAAGCTACTTGGGAGCTCGAAAGCAGGATGCGTAAAGAACATCCCGAGTTGTTTTGATTTCATTTTGAGTTGTAATCAGTTGTGAACTCTGTAATTGTTTAGTTGAATAAAGAATGTTTTGGATTGTTTTTTTACATTCGGTACTTAAGATTGGATTTCGAGTACGAAATATCTTAAGTGGGGGAGAATGTAGTAACCCGTATCCAGAATTAACGATTTTCAAGTAATTAATAATACGATCATGTTTAGATGTAATAAAACATGATTAAGGGAGTCCCAGATGGATTAGCAGAGTTCGGAAATGGATTCATAACGCTCGATACTGGGTAGAGGGTTGTTGGGTTCGGAGGCTCCGTTGGTGAGTTCGGACGGTCCGAAGTCCAAGTTCGGATGGTCCGAAGAGTGGTTCGGACGCTCCGATCGTGCTGCCGACAGTCGTCATGGATGACGTCATTATGCTGACGTAAGCAATGACGTAATATTGGGTTCGGACGATCCGAAATCCAGTTCGGATGGCCCGAACTCCGTCTATAAATTGGGGTGTCGAGCTCACATTTGAGTGCACCAATTCCTCTCTTCTCTCTCGATTCCTTAGCCTTCTAACTCAGATATAGGGAATTCTAGGCGTCCCGTTGGGAATCCGGAAGTGGCATAGCAGTCCAGGCATTGTAGCAAAGCTGTGGCCTAGTTTTGGGGCAATCGACAGCAAAGGGCTAACGACGGACGAAGGTATAGCTTTTGCTTCCTATAAATATTTAGGAGTATGCTTTACCTTAGTTAAGGCTTTTAGAACACTATAATGATAGTAGTATCATTTGGCAGTGTAGCGCGGATTATAGGCGTGGACCTAGGGCTAATAGCACTTGCCTAGTATTTGAGGTACGAAAGTACTGTTCGAGATATCCTAACTGAGTATGCATGTATTATGTGACTGCATGATTTATATGTCATTGATTTATGCTGCATTAATTTGCATATTGAGCTATCTCATTCGAGATGTCTATAGTAGGGTTTTACCCTACACTGTTAGTGGTTGGACTTCCATCAATTTGGGTCCGGCATATCCACTGTTATTTTGGTATGGGAGCCACCTCCTGAAGCGACGGCACAACATGCTACATACCAGGGCCCGATCTGTCTTTTTTCTCTGATCCTTGACCTCGAGTTTATAGGGAGTTCACTTTGTATGCATGTATACTCATACTCTCGTGCTGAGCATTTTATGCTCACGTCTCGTACTCTATGTTTCTGGACACCCTATTCCATGGGGCAGGTTTGCGATTGGACGAGGCGGGTGGATCCAAGAGGGGCTAGGCAGTGGTTGATCATCTGGAGCTTCGTTTAGGTTTTATTCTATTGTTTTGGGGTTTATACAGCTATTCGATTTGGTTGTATATTATTTTGGATATTTACAGATTCCTTTTCTTGGGATTGTATAAATGTTATGGTTTTCGCGGTTGAATTCTGATTTTTGTTTAATTAAGTTAATTGCATGCCTAAGTTCTGTTTAGTAGGTGATTCGGATAAGGGTCACTACACTATAAGCCCTTTTGGCATCAACAGCTGCTTGGTCAATGGGTCGCATCGGCTGCAACCATTCCTCATCTGATCTAGCTTGCACACCAGCTCGCATGCATAACTGTGTAATGATCATGGGAAAAAAAATGACCGGATGTCCTAGAAGTGACCGACCGCCGTATCTGATCATGAATAACTCGACCCACATTGACCGGGAGTCCGACATCGAGAGCGTATAGCAACACAACATGATCAACATGAACTTCTCTCGTGTGTGAGATTGGCATTAGATGGCGGCATAGGAATGTGTACCAGGTGGCCGGATTCACAAAAAGATATTTCTCTTTGAAGCACTTGAAAGTAACCGGATCCAACCAAGCAGCCCCGGTAAAGCACAGCTGATAAAGGATCTCGTGGACATCCGGGTAAAGGGTAGCGCTTTGGAATATGCTGTCATCGACATCTGGTGTCTCTATCATGGCATTCAACTCAGAAGCTGTGTAGGAAACCAAAGTTCCCCGGGCAAAGGCCTTGCCATCCGTCCGCTCCGCAGCATTAGCGTAGAACTCCCTAACAAGAGGGACGATGGCTGGAGCGGGTTGCTTACAGAACGTTCCCCATCTACGTGCCAAGACTTGAACCGCCACTTCGTTTACATTCACATCTAGATCACAACCCCTCTCAATAATAGGGGAGCGATGGTTCTTGGCGTGGTCATAGCGATCCCGGGCCGCTTGATTGACAAAACGGCCGACAGAGTTTAAGGATGCGGTTGCAGCTCGTGTACCTTGGCGAGAAGATTCGCTTCTCTCTGTAGTGCGTTTTGGACCCACGAGCACCCAAAAATTTGCAAGAATTGGTGGATGAGGCCATTCGTCGAACACCTTGTGGACACCAACAATTCCGGCTTTTCTAGCAAAATATGGTCGTGGAGAAGTAGAGAGGAGGGAAGAAATGAAGATTCCAAGCCCTTGAATGATCTTGTAATAGATTGATAACAAATTGTGAACAATTGTGAAATTTCGAAAATTTGGGGAAAAAGGGTTCTAAGGGCCGAGGAAAATTTTGAAAGGGGGATTGGGGGAAAAGAGCATAAAACTGCACAGAAATAAAGTGAGATGAGGGGCGCGCTCGATCCTAGAAATATACCCGATCGAGCGCGCCTCTTAAAAATGCAGAAAATAACTTTGGTAAAATTGCGCGCTCGATCCGGTGAAATTCCAGGATCGAGCGCGCCTGTTAAATACTTGGGGCAGTGGGCTTGGGTTTTCTGCGCGCTCGATCCAAGGAAATGCCAGGATCGAGCGCGCACTACTTCAGAAATTACTTTGTTAATTTTCCAAAAATTTTCCGAAAATCAATTAAAAACAAAATTCAACAAAACAAAAAAAAAATTAAAATGAAGCAAAAACAAAAACTAAAAAGGAATAGAAATACTGGGTTGCCTCCGAGTCAGCGCCTTTGTTTACGGTCGTTGGCTCGACTGAATGCTGCAGTTCCTCAAGGTGGTTTAAATCTGGTTCCTTTGTCCACCTTCACCCACTTCAAAAATTTTCCAGTCAATGTCCCATGATTTTTCTGCTTCGACTTCTTGGCGATTCTTTCGCTCGGTCAGGAGGATGTTTTTTCTCAGTTATAGGTACCTTCATATCAGAGAGAAAAATTTCAGCAGGCGTTGCAATAGTCTCTTTCAACTTATCCTCAAGTACAAACTTCTTCTTTCCTTGTGAGACGTGGTCATTGACATCAAGAAAATTAACAACACTTTCACTTCTAGGAGTTTTCGGGGTATCAAAAATATTAAATTTCGCGATTTTCCCATCGAATTCCATAGTGAGAGTGCCGTTATCAACATCTATAATGGATTTTGAAGTTTTCAAAAATGGTCTTCCTAACAAAATAGGACTATTCAACTCATTATTTTTCATGTCAAGAACATAAAAATCAGCAGGAAAGACCAATTCACCAACTTGTACAAGAACATCCTCTAACAATCCTTTTGGAAAAATAGTAGATTTATCAGCCATCTGGATAACAATGGCAGTTTCATTCAAAGGCCCTAGTTTTAAGGAAGCATAAACAGAGTATGGCATGACATTAATAGATGCTCCTAAATCTAGCATGGTCGTATCAAGCTGTCTATCTCCTATTTTACATGGAATCGAGAACATACCTGGGTCCTTGCATTTTGTAGGTACCTTTCTTTGAATGACGGCAGAGACCTGTTCTCCCAATTCAACTCTCTTACATCCCTTCAAATTTTGTTTTCTTTTCGCAGTACATAATTCTTTCAAAAATTTAGCATAGCGAGGTACTTGCTTAATAGCATCTAACAGTGGAATATTTACCTCGCATCTAAGAAAAATTTCATAGAGCTCCTTAATCCCCTCGTCTTTCCTAGAATCCTTTAGTGCCATGGGAAAAGGGGCAACATGCTTATATTCAGATAGAGGAGGGAACTTACCTCTTGGTGTATCTTTTGGAATAGGCTCACTCTCCTCCACCTTAGACTCCTTGTCATTTTTAGTCCCTACCGGTTCTTGGACCAATCCTTCACGAAAATGCAGCTCCCGTCCACTCCTCAACGTAATAGCACTCACGTTTTCCTTTGGATTCACTACTTTCTGTGATGGCAAACTGCTAGACTGTTGTGCTTCCAATTTGTTGATTGCAGTTGCCAACAGTCCCACCTGAGTGTTCAAGTGTTGGATACTTGCTCTCGTTTCCTGTTGAAAACTCATAGTGTTAGTTGCAAGATCCTTAACTATATTTTCCAAAAACTAACCCGGTGTTGGAATTTGTGGGCGCTGTGGTGGAAGATGATACGGTGGCCCATAAAATGCCCCATGGAATAGGGTGTCCAGAAACACAGAGTGCGAGACGTGAGCATAAAATGCTCAGCACGAGAGTATGAGTATACATGCATGCAAAGTGAACTCCCTATAAACTCGAGGTCAAGGATCAGATAACAGAGACAGACCGGGCCCTAGTATGTAGCACGCTATGCCGTCGCTTCAGGAGGTGGCTCCCATACCATAATACCAGTGGATTTACCGGACCCAAATCCATGGCATAAATCAATGCAGCATAAATCAATTACATACATACCGCTACGACTATCGAACGCCTCGCCAACTATGAAGATTAGAACTGAAAGAGTTGATGCCCCGTTGGCCAACTTGTGGCTAAGGGCTTTGAGAGTCTCTTTTTGTAAACAATATTTGTTTAATATAATATACGTTCTTTAAATGGCGTTCACTTTATCTTATTATTATATAATGATATACTATTGTTATTTTGATAAAGACCTTGAATATACTAAAGTAAGATGAGATAGTGAATATAGAGAGATCACTGTCATGAAACACATCTTATGTTCACTGTATATTCTAAACAGTTCCTAGTCAATTGAGCCGTCCACAAATAAGGATAAGGATCGCTCGAGATTGAGACTAGCATTTGCGATGCCGAGTACCATGTTTCATTGGTATGGAACATAGAGATGTTCGAAGCATGCAAATGGATATTCATATGATGAATGATCGAACTACCCTATTCGGACTTTCCAAGTGGTTATCACTTATCGAGTGGATATAGTCAGCGGTTTTGGTTGTACACCATTAGTCCTTATTACTTGCCTCCTATGAGCTTCTCTCCATTTCTTAAGCAAGGTTCTTTCTATCTTTGGGTCGTATGTAAATTCTTCTTCTTCCGAAGATTCACCTGAAAGCATTAACAAACCAGAGTAGCACTACGAGGAATAATAAAATAAAATAAAATAAACTAAGAACACAATAAATTAGCACCGATCCCCGGCAACGGCGCCAAAATTTGGTTACGCTTAATCGTGTCACGCCCAAATTATCCGACTCAATCAGATAAATAAAAACATGCAGTAGTGTGAGTAGGGATCGTTCCCACGACGAAAGGTAAATTTAAAAGTGTTCTTTAAAATAAAAGGGGGTTTTGAAGTTTGGACTAACTACTAAGAAATTTAAGCAATTAAATATTCAAATTATCACTATCATGCAAGATTGAAAATTAAACTGAAGATATCAATAAGAGACGAGACTTGATATCGGTTGACTACACCCTTGATATTCATTCATTCAATCATCGATTCCCTAAGAATA
This sequence comes from Henckelia pumila, assembly GCF_033568475.1. Classification (NCBI taxonomy): domain Eukaryota; kingdom Viridiplantae; phylum Streptophyta; class Magnoliopsida; order Lamiales; family Gesneriaceae; genus Henckelia; species Henckelia pumila. Next base: position 136,184,726 of record NC_133123.1, on the reverse strand, counting down.
ATTAATCCTATTAAATATTCGCCATTGAAAATCAAATTCCTGTTTTACCTTAATTTTAGCTAATTAGAAAACAACATTCTAAATTAACCCTTACCCCATAAATTAACCCAATACCAGCGATCAGATTTAAATCTACGGTAGCATTCAAACTAGTAAAACTGACGAACCTAGACAACACAAACACCAGCGGTTGTATTTAGCCTAGTCAATAATTGATCCTACAATTTAATAAATTCAACAGCAGAAAATATCAAACATAGTTGCTTCGCAAATTAGTTAATTCAAACAATTACGGATTTGAATTTTAATTTAGCTATAGTTTGCAAAACAAAATCCTAAGATGGCCAATCCTAAAATCTCGCATACAAACATGAAATAAACCAGATCAAATATTGATACTTAACAAGAATTAAACACTACGAATCGAATCTCATGAATAAAATATATCAAGGTTTCGTCTCCCTCAACCAATTATAAAAGTTTAGCCAAAAATACTCATGAATTCTCTACAAAAATTCATGAGAGAAAATAAAATTAAGAAAAGATAGATGAAAACCTAGCCGTCCAGAGAGAGTTCTTCGCGTTCTAAGCGTGTAGAATAATCTGATAATCTCTCCAAAATGGAATTAAAAGTCTAATAAAAGTCTAGAGCCTTAATTAAAAGAGTTTTCAAAATTACAAATTTCTTCCCGCAACAGACCCGCGCGCTCGATTCGGGAAATTGCTAGGATCGAGCGGGCGATACTGGGTAAATTTCTGCCTTGAAAATTCATTGGGCGCGCTCGATCCGGGAAGAATGTGCGATCGAGCGGGCGAGTTGAGGCAGCCTACTGTCTTGAAAATCTCATTACCGCGCTCGATCTGGGAAAATGCCAGGATCGAGCGCATGCTTCTGTGATGAAAAATCTGCTCTGCTGCTTTCTTTGGACTCATGGACGCACTTCGATTTCTTTAATCAAAACATGGTAATTCCTACACAATAAATCAAAACTAAGTTAAGAAGCTCCATGCATTACATAAAATAAAACTAGAATAAAACATGAACAATGACACAAAATGCATGCAAAAAACTTAACAAAATGACACTAAAAATGCAAACAAAATAATACTATCAGATATATTCCTGCAACATCAACCCTGCAAGTGTTCGGGTTGATTTTAATCCTGTATTCAATTTCTCTCACCTCTGTTGATAAACCTGTATTGGAGAAATTGTAGTGACCCCCTTACCTGGATCACGTACTAAACAGAACTTAGGCATGCAATTATCTTAATTAAATGGATATCAGAATAAAACTGCGGAAACCATAAACAATATACAATCCCAAGGCAAGGAATCTGTAAATACCCAAATATTATACAACCAGATCGAACAGCTGTATCAATCCAAATAACAACAGAATAAAACCTAGGCGAAGCTCCAGCTGGCAACCACTGCCTAGCCCCTCTTGGATTCACCCGCCTCGTCCAATCGCAAACCTGCCCCATGGAATAGGGTGTCCAGAAACACAGAGTACGAGACGTGAGCATAAAATGCTCAGCACGAGAGTATGAGTATACATGCATGCAAAGTGAACTCCCTATAAACTCGAGGTCAAGGATCAGATAACAGAGACAGACCGGGCCCTGGTATGTAGCACGATGTGCCGTCGCTTCAGGAGGTGGCTCCCATACCATAATACCAGTGGATTTACTGGACCCAAAGCCATGGAAGTCCATCCACTAACAGGAAAGGGTACAACCCTACTAATAGACATTTCGAAGGAGATAGCTCAATATGCAAATAAACGCAGCATAAATCAATGACATATAAACCATGCAGTCACATAATACATGCATACTCAGTCAGGATATCTCGAACAGTACTTTCGTACCTCAAATCAGTGCAAGCTCTACCAACTCTAGGTCCACGCCTATAGTCTGCTCTACACTGCCAAATGATACTACTATCATTATAGCGCTCTATAAGCCTTAACTAGGCTAAAGCATACTCCTAAATATTTTTAGGAAGCAAAAGCTATACCTTCGTCCGTCGTTAGCCCTTTGATTTCGATGCCTCCAGAACTTGGGCACAACTCTGCTACGACTATCGAACGCCTCGCTAACCCCCGGTTCAAGCCTATGAAGACTAGAACTACTCAAATATGCCTGGAATAGAGAGGGATTATCGGAATTGGCAAATGAAAGTGAAGCCTCGGCCTACTATTTATAGACCACGATCGGAACCTCCGATCCTCGATCGGAACTTCCGATCCTGCCATCGGAGCTTCTGAACATTGTTATCTTCCATGTGTCAAACTATCACTGGTTGACTTCGGATAGGGGTGATCGGAGCTTCCGAACCTGCCACACGTCATGCCTGACGTAATACCATCGGAGCTTCCGATCTCGATCGGAATGTCCGATCCTGCATTAGAGCTTCCGATCCGTCCGGTACCCAATTTATTTAATTAGCGTTGATTAATCCTTAATCACTGATTTTGGGTACGGGCTATTAAATTCTCCCTCACTTAAGATGTTTCGTCCTCGAAATTAGATATTAAGTACTGAATGTAATACAGAAATCATAAATATTCTTTATTCAAATCAAACGTTTACAGAGTTTGCAACTGAATACAACTTAAGAATGAAATCAAAAAAACTCAGGATGGTCTTCACGCATCCTGTCCTCAAGCTCCCAAGTAGCTTCCTCAGTGCCTCGGCGCTGCCACTGAACTAAAACCAGAGGAATTACTTTGTTCCGCAAAACCTTATCCTTATGATCCAGGATACGAATAGGTTTCTTAACATAGGTCAAATCCTTGCTCACCTGAACCTCAGACCACTGCAGAATATGAGACTCATCTGCCACATACCGTCGCAACAGAGATACGTGGAACACGTCGTGAATACTGGAAAGATGCGGTGGCAAAGCTAGTCGATAAGCCAAATCGCCAATGCTTTTCAAGATCTCAAACGGACCGATAAACCTAGGAGACAACTTGCCCTTAAGGCCAAATCTGAGAATTTTGCGAAAAGGTGACACTCTCAGAAACACTTTCTCCCCGACATCGAACTGCAAAGGCCTACGCTTGGTGTTAGCATAGCTGGCCTGATGATCCTGTGCAGTCTTAATCCGTTTCTTGATCTGATCAACAATGTCTACCGCCTGCTGGATAAACTCCGGTCCCTCAGCCTGTATCTCCCCCACTTCTTCCCAGAAGAGTGGAGTACGACAACGTCGTCCGTACAACGCCTCAAAAGGTGCCATCCCAATGCTAGTATGATAGCTGTTGTTGTACGCGAACTCGATCAATGGAAAATGATCCTGCCAGGCTGAGCCAAAATCCATGACGCACGCTCTAAGCATATCCTCCAAAGTACGGATAGTGCGCTCTTACTGACCATTAGTCTCCGGATTATAGGCAGTACTCAAATTGAGAGTAGTACCCATCGCACACTGAACACTCCCCCAGAATCTAGAAGTAAACCTGGGGTCCCGATCGCTGACAATGCTCACAGGCACTCCATGAAGTCGAACGATCTCCTGAATGTACAACCGAGCCATACGATCCACATTGTACTCCCGGCTATAGGCAATGAAATGCGCTGACTTGGTGAGTCGGTCCACCACAACCCAGATAGCATCACAGTTCCTCGGGGATACCGACAAATGGGTCACAAAGTCCATTGTGATAAACTCCCATTTTCATTCAGGAATAGGCAGACTGTGAAGCAATCCCCTATGTTGTCGGTGCTCTGCCTTGACCTGTTGACACACCAAACATCTCGAAAAAAACTGATAATCACTGCGTTTCATTCCCTTCCACCAGAAACGAGTACGTAGATCTTTGTACATCTTGTTGCTCCCAGGATGAATACTCAACTTAGTGCGATGCGCCTGAGACAAAATCTCCTCTCGCAATTCTACATCCTGCGGAATCACAAGCCTATCAGACAAACACAGAAAGCCATCTGACTGATAATGAAATCCAGACGAGCTACCCTCGTTAGCTAGATGAGCTAAACGATGGGTCTTAGAATCAGACATCTGAGCATCTCGAATCCGCAAATACAAAGCTGGCTCAGATAATATCGCAAATATCTGGATACTCAGCATACCTTTCTTATGCTTGAAAGTATATAAGTACAACAGTCACTGATCGCACTAGACATCGAACAAGTCTGAAGTGCGGATAGTCGCACCTTGCGACTCAATGCATCAGCGGTGAGATTAGCAGCTCCCGGATGGTACTTAATCTCGCAATCATAGTCCTTAAGCAAATCCATCCAACGTCTCTGCCTCATGTTCAACTCCGCCTGAGTGAACAAATACTTGAGACTCTTGTGGTCGGTGAAGATCTCAAATCTCTCGCCATACAGATAATGACGCCAGATCTTCAAAGCGAACACAATGGCTGCCAATTCCAAATCATAGACTGGGTATTTGTCCTCGTGAAGCTTCAGCTGTCTAGAAGCATATGCGATCACATGCCCATTTTAAGTCAGAACACAACCTAACTCCTGAAAAGAAGCATCAGTGTACACCACATATCCTTTAGATCCTGACGGTAATGCCAACACTGGCGCAGAAGTCAACCGTCGCCGAAGCTCACAGAAATTCTCCTCACACTCGGAGGACCACTCGAAACCCACACCCTTGCGGGTAAGCTGCGTTAACGGTCGAGCTAACTGAGAGAAGTTCAGAATGAAGCGACGATAATATCCTGCTAGACCCAGAAAGCTACGGATCTCAGCAACCGTCGTCGATCGCGACCAATTAAGCACAACCTCAATCTTGCTCGGATCAACAGAAATCCCCTCCCTGGATATGATATGACCAAGAAAGACCACTTGATCCATCCAGAACTCACACTTGCTCAGCTTGGCGTATAACTGCTCATATCGAAGAGTCTGCAGTACCAACCGTAAGTGAGAAACGTGTTCTTCCGTATTACGCGAATACATCAAGATGTCGTCAATGAAGACCACGGCAAACTTGTCCAAATAATCCCTGAAGACACGGTTCATCAGATCCATGAATATAGCCGGCGCATTAGTCAAGCCAAATGGTATCACTAGAAACTCGTAATGCCCATAGCGAGTACGGAATGCAGTCTTGGCTACGTCCTGATCTCGGACTCTCAACTGATGATACCCAGGTCTCAAGTCAATCTTGGAGTAAACTGAAGTGCCCTGCAGCTGATCAAACATGTCATCAATACGAGTCAAATGATACTTGTTCTTCACAGTGACTCGATTCAGCTGCCGATAGTCAATGCACAACCGCATCGACCCATCCTTCTTCTTTACAAAAAGAACAGGAGCTCCCCAAAGAGATACACTAGGACGAATGTACCCCTTGTCCAAAAGATCATGTAGCTGATTCTTCAACTCACGCATCTCTGATGGAGCCAGACGATACGATGATCGAGAAATAGGCGAAGTACCCGGCATCAACTCTATGCCAAACTCGACTTCCCTAACAGGAGGAAAACCCGGAATCTCATCAGGAAATACATCTGGGAATTCATCCACAACAGGAATACTCTCTATCCCAATACTCTCAGCGGACAAATCAACTGCATAGATAAGGTAGCCTTCCCCGCCAGACTCTAGAGCTCGACAGGCTCTCAAAGCTGATACCAAAGGCATCGGGGGTCGCGCTCCCTCTCCATAGAAAAACCAGCTATCACTCCCCTCCGGATGAAAGCGTACTAATCTCTGATAGCAGTCCACTGAAGCTCGATAGGTAGTCAACATATCTATTCCCAAAATGCAATCAAAGTCGTCCATAGCAAGAACCATGAGATTCGCTAACATAATGTTCCCCTCGAACACTAAAGGGCAACCCATCACTAGACGCTTAGCCAAAGCAGATTGGCCCGTCGGAGTAGAAACAGACATCACTACGTCTAGTGCAATGCATGGTAAATTATGCCTCTTAACAAAACGTGCAGAAATGAAGGAATGAGATGCACCAGTGTCAATAAGTACAAGAGCAGGTATACTATAAAGCAGAAATGTACCTGCGATGACTTTCTCATTCTCCTCCACTGCCTGATCATGTCTCAAGGCAAAAACCTGACCAGAAGCTCATGGTCTCAAATGAGAACTCCCAGCAGGCTGTCCCTGCGACCTCTGCTGAATGGTGGCCTGAGAACCAGATCCTGAACCAGAACCAGAACCGCCTCCCCCAGATAGTGGACAATCCCTCCGGATATGACCAGTCTCTCCACAATGGAAACAAGCTCCAGAAGCTCTACGGCACTTGTCGGATGGATGGTTCTTCCCACAGTGATCACACTTGTCCTTCTTTCCAAAACGGACAACACCAGCAGAGCCAAAAGAAGAAGAAGTAGATCCAGACTTCTTGAAAGATTGGGCACGGGGACCCAAAGAACTAGCAGGTCTCGACTGAGAGAAAGACCTTTTCCGCCAAATGTTGTCCTCTTCCTGGTGACAACGGCTCACCAAACCCTCGTAGGACATGTCGTCACCAACCGCCACACGGTCATGGATCTTAGGGTTAAGGCCCTGAAGGAACAGATTATACTTCATCTCGGAGATGTCGGCAATCTCGGGGCAATAGGATAGCAGATCAAAGAAATTCTGCTGATACTCATCAATAGACATGGCTCCCTGTCGCAGACTTAGTAGCTCGCCCGCCTTCGACTGACGGAGTGCAGGAGGAAAATACAGCTTCTGAAAAGCTATACAGAACTCGGCCCAGGTGGCCACTCCTCTCGCCGCAACAAAAGGTGCAGAAGTAAACCTCCACCACCTGTTCGCACGTCCATCCAGAAGATAACCAAGGGTCTCCATCTTCTGCTCCTTGGTGCATTAGAAAGTCTGAAAAGTCGTCTCCATGCGGTCTAACCAGTTCTCCGCATCATCCGGAGACTCACCTCCAACCAAGGGCTTAGGTCCCATCTGCAAGAATCGACGTACACTGAAACGGTCCTCATCTCAATGACGATGGCGGCGTTCCCGACGAGGCTCCCGGTCGGCATCACCCCAACGCCCACCAATACTGTCATGAGAACTCTGGTCGTCACGATCTGCCATCTACAAAATTAACCTAACGGTTATCTTATGTAGAATATAAATCCCAAGAATACTTTGCATGCTCTGATACCATAAATGTAGTGACCCTTACCTGGATCACCTACTAAACAGAACTTAGGCATGTAATTATCTTAATTAAACGGATATCAGAATAAAACTGCGAAAACCATAAACAATATACAATCCCAAGGCAAGGAATCTGTAAATACTCAAATATTATACAACCAGATCGAACAGCTGTATCAATCCAAATAACAACAGAATAAAACCTAGGCGAAGCTCCAGCTGGCCAACCACTGCCTAGCTCCTCTTGGATCCACCCGCCTCGTCCAATCGCAAACCTGCCCCATGGAATAGGGTGTCCAAAAACACAGAGTGCGAGACGTGAGCATAAAATGCTCAGCACGAGAGTATGAGTATACATGCATGCAAAGTGAACTCCCTATAAACTCGAGGTCAAGGATCAGATAACAGAGACAGACCGGGCCCTAGTATGTAGCACGCTGTGCCGTCGCTTCAGGAGGTGGCTCCCATACCATAATACCAGTGGATTTACCGGACCCAAATCCATGGCATAAATCAATGCAGCATAAATCAATTACATACATACCGCTACGACTATCGAACGCCTCGCCAACCCCCGGGTCAAGCCTATGAAGACTAGAACTGAAAGAGTTGATGCCCCGTTAGCCAACTTGTGGCTAAGGGCTTTGAGAGTCTCTTTTTGTAAACAATATTTGTTTAATATAATATACGTTCTTTAAATGGCGTTCACTTTATCTTATTATTATATAATGATATACTATTGTTATTTTGATAAAAACCTTGAATATACTAAATTAAGATGAGATAGTGAATATAGAGAGATCACTATCATGAAACACATCTTATGTTCACTGTATATTCTAAACAGTTCCTAGTCAATTGAGCCGTCCACAGATAAGGATAAGGATCGCTCGAGATTGAGACTAGCATTTGCGATGCCGAGTACCATGTTTCATTGGTATGGAACATAGAGATGTTCGAAGCATGCAAATGGATATTCATATGATGAATGATCGAACTACCCTATTCGGACTTTCCAAGTGGTTATCACTTATCGAGTGGATATAGTCAGCGGTTTTGGTTGTACACCATTAGTCCTTATTACTTGCCTCCTATGAGCTTCTCTCCATTTCTTAAGCAAGGTTCTTTCTATCTTTGGGTCGTATGTAAATTCTTCTTCTTCCGAAGATTCACCTGAAAGCATTAACAAACCAGAGTAGCACTACGAGGAATAATAAAATAAAATAAAATAAACTAAGAACACAATAAATTAGCACCGATCCCCGGCAACGGCGCCAAAATTTGGTTACGCTTAATCGTGTCACGCCCAAATTATCCGACTCAATCAGATAAATAAAAACATGCAGTAGTGTGAGTAGGGATCGTTCCCACGACGAAAGGTAAATTTAAAAGTGTTCTTTAAAATAAAAGGGGGTTTTGAAGTTTGGACTAACTACTAAGAAATTTAAGCAATTAAATATTCAAATTATCACTATCATGCAAGATTGAAAATTAAACTGAAGATATCAATAAGAGACGAGACTTGATATCGGTTGACTACACCCTTGATATTCATTCATTCAATCATCGATTCCCTAAGAATAATTAATCCTATTAAATATTCGCCATTGAAAATCAAATTCCTATTTTACCTTAATTTTAGCTAATTAGAAAACAACATTCTAAATTAACCCTTACCCCATAAATTAACCCAATACCAGCGATCAGATTTAAATCTACGGTAGCATTCAAACTAGTAAAACTGACGAACCTAGACAACACAAACACCAGCGGTTGTATTTAGCCTAGTCAATAATTGACCCTACAATTTAATAAATTCAACAGCAGAAAATATCAAACATAGTTGCTTCGCAAATTAGTTAATTCAAACAATTACGGATTTGAATTTTAATTTAGCTATAGTTTGCAAAACAAAATCCTAAGATGGCCAATCCTAAAATCTCGTATACAAACATGAAATAAACCAGATCAAATATTGATACTTAACAAGAATTAAACACTACGAATCGAATCTCATGAATAAAATATATCAAGGTTTCGTCTCCCTCAACCAAGTATAAAAGTTTAGCCAAAAATACTCATGAATTCTCTACAAAAATTCATGAGAGAAAATAAAATTAAGAAAAGATAGATGAAAACCTAGCCGTCCAGAGAGAGTTCTTCGCGTTCTAAGCGTGTAGAATAATCTGATAATCTCTCCAAAACGGAATTAAAAGTCTAATAAAAGTCTAGAGCCTTAATTAAAAGAGTTTTCAAAATTACAAATTTCTTCCCGCAACAGACCCGCGCGCTCGATTCGGGAAATTGCTAGGATCGAGCGGGCGATACTGGGTAAATTTCTGCCTTGAAAATTCCTTGGGCGCGCTCGATCCGGGAAGAATGTGCGATCGAGCGGGCGAGTTGAGGCAGCCTACTGTCTTGAAAATCTCATTACCGCGCTCGATCTGGGAAAATGCCAGGATCGAGCGCATGCTTCTGTGATGAAAAATCTGCTCTGCTTTCTTTGGACTCATGGACGCACTTCGATTTCTTTAATCAAAACATGGTAATTCCTACACAATAAATCAAAACTAAGTTAAGAAGCTCCATGCATTACATAAAATAAAACTAGAATAAAACATGAACAATGACACAAAATGCATGCAAAACACTTAACAAAATGACACTAAAAATGCAAACAAAATAATACTATCAGATATATTCCTGCAACATCAACCCTGCAAGTGTTCGGGTTGATTTTAATCCTTGTATTCAATTTCTCTCACCTCTGTTGATAAACCTGTATTGGAGAAATTGTAGTGACCCCCTTACCTGGATCACGTACTAAACAGAACTTAGGCATGCAATTATCTTAATTAAACGGATATCAGAATAAAACTGCGGAAACCATAAACAATATAGCCACAATAAACTTCGAGTGGTTTTTAATTTAATATCCTCAAGAATAGATATCATATAATCATATTCTAGATCATCTCATTTTTCATCAATACTGATTCTCAGTTTCGAGAGCATAAAATTCTTTGCTCAACAGGGAGATACAATTAATCATGACAAAGACATAACAATTCAGAATGTCATAAATAAAATCTCCTGTAATCTAATCCTGCTCAACAATTCATAAACCTCAACTTCTTATCATAATCCCAATCCTCCGGAGCAAGCAGTCTTTTGTCACAAATCAAATCTAATTTGCTAGCTATCTCAACCATATCGGCTTCACAATTATTATCTCAAATAATCACGTAAGCACAAATCTCGAAATATCAAAATAATCAACTCACTTTCGATCATCCTCTAATCATCATACTCATGTAATCGCATGAGCTTACAAATTCTCATCTCGAATCAGTTCTGATACTTTTTCATATAATGCATGCTTAAGAAAAAAAATCAATTCACATAATCATGTAAACATATAATTCTGAATCAGTAAAGCATGCTCGCATGTAATTCAGGTATTCAATGCGTTTATGCATTGATTATCGGCAATTGAACAAGGTAACAGTCAAGAATAAATATCCACTGCCTAGAATAGATGATTTGTTTGACCAGCTACATGGTTCAGCTATCTATTCTAAGATTGATTTGTGATCTGGATATCATCAGCTGAGAGTAAGAGATGAAGATATTCCAAAAACTGCTTTCAGAACAAGGTATGGACATTATGAATTTATCGTCATGCCTTTTGGTTTAACCAATGCTCCTGCAGTTTTTATGGGATTGATGAATCAGGTATTTCAGAAATATTTAGATGACTTTGTCATTATCTTCATTGATGATATCTTGATATATTCCAAGAATGTACATGAGCATGCTGAACATCTCAGAATCATTTTACAGACGTTGAGAAATGAGAAATTATATGCCAAGTTATCGAAATGTGAATTTTGGTTGCAGAAAGCTGTGTTTCTTGGGCATATTATTTCAGGTGATGGGATTTCAGTGGATCCAAGCAAGGTCGAGGCTGTATTGAATTGGCCTAGACCTACATCAGTGCCAGAAACACGGAGTTTTATGGGCTTGGCAGGTTATTATAGACTTTTTATCAGAGATTTCTCCAGCATTGCGAAGCCTATTACACAATTGACTCAGAAAAATAAGCCGTATGTCTGGACTGAAGCTTGTGAAATGAGTTTCTTGGAGTTAAAGAAGAGGCTTACAAGTGCACCTGTCTTGACGATTCCATCAGGTACGGGTGATTTTGTAGTATATTGTGATGCTTCTCACAAAGGTCTGGGTTGTGTGCTTATGCAGCGAGGACATGTTATCGCTTATGCATCGAGACAGTTAAAGCCACATGAGACTCGGTATTCTATCCATGATTTGGAGCTTGCCGCTATTGTCTTTGCATTGAAGATATGGAGACATTATCTTTATGGTGAGAAGTTTGACATCTTTTCTGATCATAAAAGTTTGAAATATCTGTTTTCGCAATCAGAATTGAATATGAGACAGCATAGATGGCTTGATTTACTGAAAGACTTCGATTGCGAGATTAAATATTATCCAGGAAAATCTAATGCAGCTGCAGATGCCTTAAGTAGAAAGGTATGTTCTTTATCCTTGTCTACGATAGGTGTATCTCAATTGGTGGAAGATTGTTGTATTTCTGGATTAATATTTGAAACAGTTATGCGACCTATTCGTGTTTGTGCTATAAGAGCTGAGCCAGAACTGTTAATGAGAATCAAAGAAGCACAGAAAGAAGATCAGAATATTCAGAATTCTATTGTTATTGTCAGATCTGGACATCAATCTGAATATCAGGTCAGTGCTGATAACGTGTTATATGTGAATAACAGACTTGTTGTTCCAGATGTTCAGACTTGAAACAGCAGATATTGAAAGAGGCTCACAGCAGTCGATTCAGTATTCATCCTGGTGGCAGGAAAATGTATAATGATTTGAAGACACATTATTGGTGGAAACAGATAAAAGCAAATGTCACATATTTTGTGTCTAAATGTTTGAATTTCCAACAGGTAAAAGCATAAAGAAAGAAACCAGGTGGTTTATTGCAGAGTCTATCAGTTCCAGAATGGAAATGGGATCACATTTCCATGGATTTCGTTACACAGTTACCACGTTCATCCAGAGGGTGCGATGCCATTTGGGTGATTATCGATCGTTTGACAAAATCAGCATGTTTTATTCCGTACAGAATGACGTACAGGCATGATCAGATGGCAGAAATCTATGTCAGAGAAGTGGTAAGATTACATGGTGTGCCTGAATCTATTGTTTCAGATCGAGACCCTAGATTTACATCACACTTTTGGCATAGTTTGCAACAAGCTCTTGGTACTCACTTGCACCTGAGTACAGCTTATCATCCTCAAACAGACGGACAGTCAGAGCGGACTATCCAGAAACTTGAGAATATGTTGAGAGCTGTAGTACTAGACTTTGGTACTAATTGGCAAGATTCATTACCACTTGCAGAATTTTCTTATAATAACAGCTATCAGACGAGCATTGAAATGGCTCCTTTTGAAGCACTGTACGGAAAGAAATGCAGATCACCATTGTATTGGGATGATATCTCAGAAGTTCCTGATGTTGGGCCTGATATGATCCGAGAAATGACTGAAAAAGTGAAACTTATACAGAAAAAAATGAAAACAGCTCAAGACAGACAAGCAAAATATGCAAATATCAGACGACGACCTCTATCTTTTGATCAGGGAGACAGAGTTTTCTTGAAGATTTCTCCGTTTAGAGGTACAGTCAGATTTGGCAAGAGAGAAAAGTTATCTCCACGTTTTATTGGTCCGTATGAGATTATCGAGAAGATAGGCGATCTTGCTTATCGACTCGCTCTTCCTCCATCTTTGTCTGGTCTTCATGACGTATTTCATGTCTCTATGCTGCGGAAGTATCAGCCTGATCCTTCCCATATTCTTCAGCCTGATGAAGCTGAACTTGACGAGACTCTCAGTTATTTTGAGCAGCCTATTCAGATTCTTGATCGCAAAGATAAACAGCTCAGAAATAAGACAATTCAGCTAGTCAAAGTTCAGTGGAGTCAGCCTGATCCTTCCCATATTCTTCAGCCTGATGAAGCTGAACTTGACGAGACTCTCAGTTATTTTGAGCAGCCTATTCAGATTCTTGATCGCAAAGATAAACAGCTCAGAAATAAGATAATTCAGCTAGTCAAAGTTCAGTGGAGTCGACATAGCACTGAAGAAGCGACTTGGGAGACTGAGTCAGATATGAGACAGAGATTTCCAGAGCTATTTCTTTGATGTGAGTTATTATTCTGCTTTATGTTATTTCATTCTCTTATGTGTATACAGATTGTCTATACATCTTGCTTATGATTTCGAGGATGAACTCATGTCTTAGTGGGGGAGAAATGTAAGGCCCGGGATTATTTAATTTTAATCCGAGAATATTTAATTTGGGAATATTTAGAGTTTAGAATTAAATTCTAATATTCTTAAATGAATAAGGATTGAAATTGAATTAAATCGTTTTTCCGGGGACTGAATTGCAAATAGCCAAAAGTTCAGGGACTAAACTGCAAAATAGCTAATGTATATCTATTTGACTCTTCTTCCACCAGATTACACGACCAAAACATGGCAGAGGGATCAGATTTCTTTCTTCACGCCATTTTCAATATTTTAAAACTTCGATTTTGTGCGTTCCGGTCATCAGAAATTCCAGATAAATATATATCTGCGATCACCGCTCCGAGACCTTCGTTTTGGTACAAGTTTCATTCATCTTTATCAGACTTTATTTTTATGTTGAAGATGGAAGTTTATGATTTTAATATATAGTGATATATGAGCTGTACCGATTACGTATTCGCAGACGGTTTGGAAAAAGACTATCGTTCGGATTTTATATGATTTTATGAAGAAAAATTCGAACCATACCCTATCTGATTATGATGTTTTTGATGATATTGATATGAGATTATAAGTGATCTTGATTGTTGGATCGTTTTGGATATTGTTTGGATTGCCGGTTTGTAGCCGTTACGCCGTCGATTCGCAAAATGTCAAGACTTTGATATGATTGATTAAAAGGAGTATTGATGCTTTGTTTGATTATGTGATTACATGTTCAAGATGTTTTACAGTCTTAATGCATACAGCTTATGTTGCATTCATCTTGAACTCCAGCCTGTAAAGCATATAGGGCAGATTAGCCTAGAGTGCGAAATGACGTTTGGAGAATTATAGTTGAGTGGCATGGATTGCAGCCTTAGCTTTCAGAGCCAGAAGACTCTCTATAATTGTACCAAAGTCAGAGGATTAAAATACTTGATGTCGCCTCGATTGGGAGTGTCGGCGGTTTGATAGTTATTTTATTCCTCGGGATCCCAAAGAACCAAGCTTTATTGATATCAGCTTTGATAGCCTATTCTTCAAACATGCATTGCATTTATTTTATAGCATTAGATGAGATGCTATTGTTATTGCATGTTTTGTTATTTATACTGGGATTTTATTCTCGCCGGAGGTATCCGGCTATTGCTTTGTTTTGTATGTGTGCATGGCAATAGGTGGGGCAGGAGCTAGTCAGAAGAGACAGTGATGGCTCGAGATAGAGTTGTAGCATGTGAGGACACGGGTGTTAGCAGCATTACATGTACTTTGAGTTGATGAACCATGTTAGAATAGATACAAGAATGCTGTATAAGTAGTTGAATATGTCTTAGCTTGTGTATGGAAGCTTATTAGATGTTATGAGATAGCATGTATCTTACTTGGTAGATTGTACAAGAGATTATGGTTATTGTTTCTACCTTTGACAGCACTTTGTTAGCAGCAGAATTTTCTGAGTTTGGAGCCCGCTCGATCGGCTGAAGTTCACCGATCGAGCGAGGCCCTTATTTTTCAAGGCAGAGAAATCAAGTTTTGTGCCTGCTCGATCGGTAGAAATTCACCGATCAAGCGAGGCCAAGTATGTCCTGGACCCGAGAGCTTCAAGTTTGAGCTCGCTCGATCGGGCAACTTTTGCCGATCGAGCGAGACAGTGTAATTTTTTTAAAAAAAAAAAAAATTAGCTCTTGGTTCTTTAATTCTTTTATGTACTTGATTAATTGTTAATGATAATAAATTGCTCTAAGATAAGATTAGCAACCCGGGTCCCCACAGATTGGGCACGGGGACCCAAAGAACTAGCAGGCCTCGACTGAGAGAAAGACCTGTTCCGCCGAATGCTGTCCTCTGCCTGGTGACAATGGCTCACCAAACCCTCGTAGGACATGTCATCGCCGACCGCCACACGCTCGTGGATCTCAGGGTTAAGGCCCTGAAGTAACAGATTATACTTCATCCCAGAGCTGTCAGCAATCTCGGGGCAATAGGATAGCAGATCAAAGAACTTCTGCTGATACTCGTCAATAGACATGGCTCCCTGTCGCAGACTCAGTAGCTCGCCCGCCTTCGACTGACGGAGTGCAGGAGGAAAATACAGCTTCTAAAAAGCTATGCGGAACTCGGACCAGGTGGCCACTCCTCTCGCCATAACAAAGGGTGCAGAAGTAAACCTCCACCACCTACGAGCTCGCCCATCCAGAATATAGCCAAGGGTCTCCATCTTCTGCTCCTCGGTGCAGTGGAAAGTCTGAAAAGTCGTCTCCATACGGTCTAACCAGTTCTCCGCATCCTCCGGAAACTCACCTCAAACCAAGGGATTCAGTGCCATCTGTAAGAATCGGCGAACGCTAAAACGTTCCTCATCATGACGACGATGATGACGGTCCCAACGACACTCACGATCGTCATCTCCCCAGCGTCCACCTCCACTACCATGGCTACTCTGGTCATCGTAGTTCGCCATCTACAAAATTACCTCACGGTTACCTTATGCAGAATCTAAATCCCAAGAATATTATGCATGCTCTGATACCATAAATGTAGTGACCCTTACCCGGATTACCTACTAAACAGAACTTAGGCATGCAATTAACTTAATTAAATAGAAATCAAAATTCAACTGCGGAAACCATAACATTTATACAACCCCAAGAAAAGGAATCTGTAAATATCCAAAATAATATACAACCAAATCGAATAGCTGTATAAATCCCAAAACAACAGAATAAAACCGAAACAAAGCTCCAGCTGATCAACCACTGCCTAGCCCTCTTGGATCCACCCGCCTCGTCCAATCGCAAACCTGCCCCATGGAATAGGGTGTCCAGAAACACAGAGTACGAGATGTGAGCATAAAACGCTCAGCACAAGAGTATGAGTATACATGCATGCAAAGTGAACTCCCTATAAACTCGAGGTCAAGGATCAGAGAACAAAGACAGACCGGGCCCTGGTGTATAGCACGATGTGCCGTCGCTTCAGGAGGTGGCTCCCATACCAAAATACCAATGAATATGCCGGACCCAAATCGATGGAAGTCCAACCACTAACAGGATAGGGTAAAACCCTACTATAGACATCTCGAACGAGATAGCTCAATATGCAAATGAATGCAGCATAAATCAATGACATATAAATCATGCAGTCACATAATACATGCATACTCAGTCAGGATATCTCAAACAGTACTTTCGTACCTCAAATACTAGGCAAGTGCTATCAGCCCTAGGTCCACGCCTATAATTCGCGCTACACTGCCAAATGATACTACTATCATTATAGTGTTCTAAAAGCCTTAACTAAGCTAAAGCATACTCCTAAATATTTTTAGGAAGCAAAAGCTATACTTTCATCCGTCGTTAGCCATTTGCTGTCGATTGCCCCAAAACTAGGCCACAGCTTCGCTACAACGCCTGGACTGCTATGCCACTTCCGGATTCCCAACGGGACGCCTAACATTCCCTAGATCTGAGTTAGAAGGCTAAGGAATCGAGAAAGAAGAGAGGAATTGGTGCACTCAAATGTGAGCTCGACACCCCCTATTTATAGACGGAGTTCGGGCCGTCCGAACTGGACTTTGGAGCGTCCGAACACGTTCTGATCGTCCGAACTGGACTTCGGATCGTCCGAACCCAATATTACGTCATTGCTTATGTCAGCATAATGACGTCATCCATGACAACTGTCGGCGGCACGATCGGAGTGTCCGAACCACTCTTCGGACCGTCCGAACTCGGACTTCGGACCGTCTGAACTCACCAACGGAGCCTCCGAACCTGACAACCCTCTACCCAGTATCGAGCATTCTGAATCCATTTCCGAACTCTGCTAATCCATCTGGGACTCCCTTAATCATGTTTTATTACATCTAAACATGATCGTATTATTAATTACTTGAAAATCGTTAATTATGGATACGGGTTACTACATATAGGCGGAGCCAATTTGTGGTGGATGAGCAGTTTGTGGCGGTACACGATCCGGTGCGTCCTATTCCACCTCCACGCCGCCCTACTGCAGTTATTGTTCAAGAGATGGCCACTTTCACTCAGCACCAGAACACGTTCAATGCGGCCATAGCTGCAAATTTTCAGGTGTTAGACTACATATCTCGTGGCATCTCCGAGAGACTAGGGATTGATCCCACCACGCGCCCACCAGCTGTTCCTTTCCCGCCACCTTTTGAGTTTCCATGGGTCGACCCAGTGCCACCTCCAGAGCATGATGAGGACGGGGCGGACGCCAATCCATAGATCTGGGGAGTTTTCTTTTTACTTTTTGCATTGCATCGTTTTGTTTTTTTTGTTTTTATTGCTACTTGTTTTGTTGTGTGCTTTTGTATAGTTTAGTTCTCAATCATTGAGGACAATGTTTCGTTTAAGTGTGTGTGTGGGGGGGGGGGGGGTGTGCATTCATGCATTGCATTGTTGTTTTTGTTGCGTTCTTGCATTTTGTTCATTTTAGGATTTTAGCATT
This sequence comes from Henckelia pumila, assembly GCF_033568475.1. NCBI lineage: Eukaryota > Viridiplantae > Streptophyta > Magnoliopsida > Lamiales > Gesneriaceae > Henckelia > Henckelia pumila. Next base: position 136,166,796 of record NC_133123.1, on the reverse strand, counting down.
CTGTTGCATTTTGTATTGAGTTGAGAAAGAAACGGGTAGCCTGGCCAATGATGAAGCTTTGTTTGTGAATTTCATGCCTATCTGACAAGTTTTTGCACTGATGGAACTCAGTAGACGAGTGAACTCCTACATACTCTGTGAATTATACTCAAATCTGAATTTTGAAACATACAAACATGGATAGGATTGAGGCATTGTTTGGATTATTTGGGCCTAAATTTTCTTGAATATTTTGTCCTTAGATGCCCTTTGAGCTTTCACATATATATGAGCACATGAGGTGCATATTTCTGAATTTTGTGCAAAATCATCGTTTACTGTTGATGATTTCTCTTTTCTGCACTGATTAATATTTGTATGAGTTGATTGTGAATTGAGACATGTCTAGAACTTTTTCAAACACCCCTCGAGGTGAAATACGGGTAAACTGTGACTTAGGAGTGATGTAGGCAATTTTTCTGAATTCGTTTGAGCTTTTCAAGCCATCCATTTTATTAATTATCCCTAGTACCTTGTTTGAGCCTGATTGAAAAACGAATGACATGCATGCAAACGTGTGGTAAACCCCCATTCGGCATTATTTCAAGGTTTTACAACTACTATCCATAGCCTAAACACTGTTTCCTACCTTTAAGGGAGTGAGTTGAATGTTAAAATTATTTTATGCTCCTGCGTTGAATGGTTAATATGGAATGGTGTGATGATAGCTTGAAAGAAAAGAAAAAAATAGTAGTGAAAAGGGGATGGAAAAAAAATGATGAAAAAAGTGGTGAAAAAGAAGGAAAATTTAATGGTGAAAAGCATTAGAAAAGAAAAAATGGAGATCAATGAAGTGAAAAGCGGTGTGAAAACTGAATGAAAAGGAGTGAACTCTAAAGATGGACATAATTTACTCCCTCTTTGAATTCTTTTCCTTTATTGTAGCTATAAGCCAAGCCTACATTATAAGCCAATTAAGACTTATTGACCGAGTCACAGTCGCTCAATATACTAGTGGAGAGGGGTTGCGAGAATTTTGCCTATGGACTGTCGATTGACACTATTGATGAGTATGAATTTTTTTATCAAAACACGCACACACTAGATTTCTTTGTGTTTAACCGATTGTGAGTGTGTTGATTTGATTTCTATTCATTGTAATCTTGTGAAACCATGAAAAGTTCTCATGATCTATGAATGTGTGAATTGGATTTGGAGGCGAGTGTTTTGAACTTGAGTTGCGGGGGTTATAAGTTTGTGAGATGAAATCAGTCTGGTTTTAAAATTTTCAAAACAATGTGAGTTGGATGGATGGATGTGAAAATTTTGAAAGATGAACTGAGGCCAGTGCTCCGTAGTATTTCTTGATTCTTGTTTGCATATTTTATTTTGTATAACTTGCTCGAGGGGGAGCAAGGTTCAAGTGTGGGGGAGTTTGATAGTATTATTTTGTTTGCATTTTTAGTGTCATTTTGTTAAGTGTTTTGCATGCATTTTGTGTCATTGTTCATGTTTTATTCTAGTTTTATTTTATGTCATGCATGGAGCTTCTTAACTTAGTTTTGATTTATTGTGTAGGAATTACCATGTTTTGATTAAAGAAATCGAAGTGCGTCCATGCGTCCAAAGAATGCAGCAGAGCAGATTTTTCATCACAGAAGCATGCGCTCGATCCTGGCATTTTCCCAGATCGAGCGCGATCATGAGATTTTCAAGACAGTAGGCTGCCTCAACTCGCCCGCTCGATCGCACATTCTTCCCGGATCGAGCGCGCCCAAGTAATTTTCAAGGCAGAAAGTTGCCCAGTATCGCCCGCTCGATCCTAGCAATTTCCCGGATCGAGCGCGCGGGTCTGTTGCGGGAAGAAATTTGTAATTTTGGAAACTCTTTTAATTAAGGCTCTAGACTTTTATTAGAATTTTAATTCTGTTTTGGAGAGATTATCAGATTATTCTACACGCTTAGAACGCGAAGAACTCTCTCTGAACGGCTAGGTTTTCATCTATCTTTTCTTAATTTTATTTTCTCTCATGAATTTTTGTAGAGAATTCATGAGTATTGTTGGCTAAACTTTTATACTTGGTTGAGGGAGACGAAATCTTGATATATTTTATTCATGAGATTCGATTCGTAGTGTTTAATTCTTGTTAAGTATCAATATTTGATCTGGTTTATTTCATGTTTGTATGCGAGATTTTAGGATTGGCCATCTTAGGATTTTGTTTTGTAAACTATAGCTAAATTAGAATTCAAATCCGTAATTGTTTGAATTAACTAATTTGCGAAGCAACTACGTTTGATATTTTCTACTGTTGAATTTATTAAATTGTAGGGTCAATTATTGACTAGGTTAAATATAACCGCTGGTGTTTGTGTTGTCTAGGTTCGTCAGTTTTATTAGTTTGAATGTTACCGTGGATTTAAATCTGATCGCTGGTATTGGGTTAATTTATGGGGTAAGGATTAATTTAGAATGTTGTTTTCTAATTAGCTAAAATTAAGGTAAAACAGGAATTTGATTTTCAATGGCGAATATTTAATAGGATTAATTATTCTTAGGGAATCGATGATTGAATGAATGAATATCAAGGGTGTAGTCAACCGATGTCAAGTCTCGTCTTTTATTGATTTCTTCAGTTTAATTTTCAATCTTGCATGATAGTGACAATTTGAATATTTAATTGCTTAAATTTCTTAGTAGTTAGTCCAAACTTCAAAACCCCCTTTTATTTTAAAGAACACTTTTAAATTTCCTTTTCCTCGTGGGAACGATCCCTACTCACACTACTGCATGTTTTTATTTATTTGATTGAGTCGGGTAATTTGGGCATGACACGATTAAGCGTAACCAATATCCAAGGGTTTGGCTAAAAAATAATGTCAATCCTAAAGATGTAAAACTCTGGTATAAATTTGGGGTTTTGGCCTCAGTTTATACAACGTCACCAAGCTTTCCGAAGATATCACAATTACCAAAATGGATCCAGGAAGCAGTCCAAGAAACATGGGCAAATAATGATCATTTGTCCAGAGAAGATGTGCTTGAGTTATACTTTTTCAGTGTAGCTCCAGAACCAACAATGAAAGGATCACACGAACCCTTTCATTTCATCAAGCTGAGGAGACCATACATAAATAGTCATAAATTTATCAAGGATCCTAAAACTGAAAAAATACCCTTGGTGTCCACTTTCGGGAAAAATGAGATCTCAACCAGAAGGGCATGGGGTATTTGGGTTTGTCTTACTGAGATGGACAAAGTCAAGTTTTCATTCAAATTTTATCATAATTCTGTGAATGGATCGTTTCTGTTAAACACAATGACAGGAAAAACTACAGCATTTACGGAAGAACTCTTCGAAAAGAAGAGAAATCTTTTGTGAAATAACAAGCTGCCGGGGAGTAAAGAAACTTGCCGAAAATTTTGTAACATTGCTCATATTGGACGATGGTCAGAGAATATCTGTCCAGAATGCCCAAATCAGAAGGAGCCAGAATTTGAAAAAACCCTTAAACCCCGAACGAATCGAAAGGATTTTTCTGAGACAAGCAAAGGTGGACAAGGACCACCGAAAATGCGTTTTCACAGGGACCTGCTTCAAAAGCAAAAGATGCCCCGACAACAATAAAAAATGCATGTGAGGAGAATAAAGCCAAAAGAAAGTGGCAGACATATGATTCCTCCACTAGTAAAAGATGTAATCAATAATAGCATAAAAAATACAAGACAATTGTTTCCTCTACTAGTAAAAGATGTCATCAATAATGACATAAAGAAATACAAAACAGCTGTGAGATTCCCTGAAGTTTCTCGGTGAAACGAGTGAAACTACAGCTATAAATACAGGCATTTGAGGAAGCTGAAGATATCGATCATTCCCTTCAGTTTTCTTATAAATAAATTGTTGTAATATTTCTCTTTCTATTGTACTAAGTTTTATTTTATGTATTTCAAGAACAAGGCTACTATGAGTAGTTAAACAAGTTGTCTTCTCCTCTTCAAAGGAGTTGATTTATGTAATAATATTATGTCTGAATAAATTTTTTAAATCTCTCGTTTTTTCATGCTCATATTTTATAATTAAACTAATATATCATACGCCTTAAGATAGAAAACGAATTTAGGTTGTGCTGGGTATCGTTGAAGGAGCTTGTGCAGAAACCATCTGTTGCGACTGCGTGGTTGGAGTGTGAGGAGCACTTCGTAAAACTCGGCAGATATAACCCGACGACATTATAATCAAAGAAGTATTTAAATTCAATTCATATTAACTGACTTTGTAATAGCATATACCGACCCCTAAAAACATGTCTCATTAATTACCGTTTCAAAAAGAAGTCATTATTATGATCAACATTAAACTTAACTATGCCTCTAATTAGCTATCCAAATTGGTGGAGTAGGTGAACTCTTAACCAGAGGTCAGGATTTCGATCCTCCTACCAACATCTTCTTGAACTAGTTCATCACACAGAGCTTGCCTAGTGTTCTTTATCTTACTAACGTAGTTTGCAGACTATTGCGTTAGTTCGGGGTTTACCCAGTGTGCACCGAAGACAGCAGCTGTGGGCTCCCAAGTCACAAAAAAAACATTAAACTTAACTATTTCTCTAAAATATCGATATTAAATAAAAACTAAGTCGTAAAAATATTAATTAGTGCTTAAAATATGACTTTTTAACATTAAATATTGATAATTAATTAATAACTAGCGTTCTTTGATGATACACAGACATAATTTTTTTTTGATTACCTAAAATTTTAATTTTAATATTACTTTCAGAATTGATATAATAAATTAAATATTCAAATATTTTTTAAAACAAATTAAAATATTATTTTCAGCATGAGATAATAAATTAAATATTCAAAAAAATTATGTTTATATAAAAGAATAGTTAATAATTAAAATAAATAAAATATAATTATTATATATCAACTACAAATTATAAATTACCTTAATATTTTATAGACGAGAATATAATTATAATTTTTATTTAAATCTCATTAAATTAACTGAAAATTAATTAATATATATTGTAAATAACAAGATACATAGAATGGAGGTTTCAAAAAAAAAAAAAAAAAAAGATACATAGAATGGAAGATATTTTGAAATAAAAAAAAATTAAATTACTTTAATTTCATAAACGTACATATCAGAACGAAACTTAACACGTAGCGAGAGTAAAGAATATATTTATACAAGTTAGCCTTTACATGGTTCTTCCCCGTTTCCACTCTCTTCTCTCAATCCATTTTCCATCTGCTCGTGCGACTCATCAGCCACTATGGATATTGTGGAGGCTACGAATGAGTTTAACGATTGGGAGGTGCTTCAATCCGAGGAGATTCCGGTTACTCCGATTGATTCCGTTAACTCCTTCGATGAAATAGATTCTGGAAGGTTGATTCGGGCAAATCATTTCTCGTTGGATGCTTTGGATCGATATGGCGAGGAATTGGACGATAATAAGTCAGCTGGGTCGGATAACCCGAGTTGGATTGATCCCGGGATGGACGAGAATCCCACGAGGTACCTCGACAGGGAAACGGCTGGGTTTTGGTCCGATTCCGGCAGCGAACGGTCTGAAGATCGCAAGATTAAGGATTCGGAAGGTAGAAATGTGATGGGTTTTTCCGAAGATGAGAATAAGCATGTGGGTTTTGATGGAGTTGAGGAAATGGTTGAGCAAAAAGTGGGAAAGGTGGAGAATTTGGGGAACTTATGTTCGGATTCGACCGGATTTGAAGCCTCTTCTGAGAAAGTTAACGACTTTGTTGAGAATTCTGATTCGGGTCTGCAAGAAATTGTGATTTTGCACGATGATACAGAGGAAGAAAAGCATGAGAATGAGGTGATTGGAAAAGGGCATGAATTTTCTGATGGTAACGAAATCAAGAGCAGTGGTGAGATTGAAAAGAGTTGTGTGGTGTGGTGGAAGATGCCTATGGAGCTTCTGAAATACTGCGTGTTCAAGATGAGTCCTGTGTGGACCATCTCCGCTGCGGCTGCCGTGTTGGGTTTTCTGATTCTGCGGCACAGGTTGTATAAGATGAAGAAGAAGACTAGGGGAATGGAGATTAAAGTTACTGTTGATGCTAAGGTCAGTGATCTTTTGTGGATTTTATGATTTATCTTCATATTTTTTTATTTTTCTTTTTGTAGGAATTATGTTTCGCTGTGTTGTTTATATTCTATGGCTTCTTTAAAATTTTGACCTTTTGTGGGAACTTGAGAAGAGAAACGCCTGTGTTATGTAAAGTAGTGTTTCATTCTATTCTTGATTTTCTGAGATTCTGCCATAATTACCCTGTGTGGGCTATCTCTGTGTTTTCTGTTTCTGCGGCAAATGACCTTGCGTTTCTGTGTATCCTTCTTATCCATGAATATAATTTAGCTTGCGGTTTTCATCTGTCTAATGATTTTGTAATTAAGTAGAGCTTGGAATATTGTTCTTGTGCTACAAAAGGACTAATAAGTGATTGGATAATTTAATCCTTGTTTATTTTAGGGTGCAGGGGCTTTGCGATTTCTGTTATCATGTTAGAATGGGTCAGTTGCATTAGAGTTTAGACTGTTCTTTGTTGGTACATGTTCTTGAATTACTGGTTTGATGAACTTCTGACCAATTTTACAATTGAATCCAGTTAAATGGGGTCAAGTAAACTAGATAAATTTGTATTGGGACGCACTGAGGTCGGTTCCTATGATATAGAGGTTTTCTGCGTTACGGACCAAGGTCGAGCCTTTTTAAGCAAGATTTTGTTAGGCTGCAAATCTCTTTAGCCCTACAAAACACATTCACATAGCAATCATTCAGTCTAAGTTTGACCTTCTGGAGATGCAATATGCCTTTAGCCCTTTACGACCACTCTTCACAAGCTGGAAGAGGTGCAGAGGTGGCATGAAAGGCTAGGGCCTATAATAGGGAAGATCATTTACTACTTCTCACCATTTCAATTATTCTCGTTAAAAAATTTGGATGCTACCTTCTGATGATGTTGAATAATTTGTGGCTTGGGCATCAATCATCATTGCCTTTTCCTTCGGGGTAGTGTAGGCTCACTGCATGTTCTAGGCGTCCATTTGTGTGTTCACAACTTCAAACAATCACACTCACTGTTTTCTGTCATTTTCAACTATGCATCCTACTCATAGGCCAGTCGACATTTTGTGCAAAGATTGCATTAGCAAAATCCTTGGCATTTTGGCCAAGAGGTTGGTGTAAGAGGTGTAAGGCTAGGGTTGGTATGTATTTGGTATACACAAGCCGGTTGTCATGGTAAAGCTCTTGTGTTTGATGCCAGGTAGAGTAACCTAAACGAAGCACAAGCAGTAAGGATGTGACCTCTCACAATACTAGTTGAATGTGTGTTTCCCACACCCGATGGTGATAGGATGGTGAAGTGCCAAAATTTTTCGATCAGCCAAATATGACATTTATTATGTTTTGTGCTTGTGGTTGAGGTCACTTTCTTGTCTGGAAGAAATTATATCACTGTAGAGTTGCTCACTGATGTATTATTCTATATAGCTCAGGTAGTTGCTACATTAATGACTTTTACATAATGCATGCCATGTGTATGGTTGAGATGTACAACGAAACAAAATCCATCTGTATGGCGTATGCTTAGGCGTGTCGTTGAGGATGAAGAACGTGTTGCCTTTTTTTTTTAAATTTTTTTATCAAATTTGTTTATTGCTTCTATTTTTGCAGAAGGCATCTCAGGCGATGAGCCGTGCTGAACGTTTGAACGAAGCATTCTGGGTAGTGAAGCGTGTCCCAATGATCCGGCCTTCTTTGCCTGCCGATGGGGTGACAACCTGGCCTGCAATGGCTCATTTCAGATAAGCCCGCATTTTACCTGGTCCTATGCATTGTTTACATTGTTACCATAAACAGAGAAGAAGGAAACATGTGGTTGTTCTGGTTGTGTATAATCTGTGAGTGTATCAAACTGTTAGATTAGAGGTTTGCTTTATTTTAGTTAATGCACATCAGAAGGCGAATATATGTATCTAAAACGAACTCCTGACCAATGTGGAGTATGTTTATCGTCAAGATTACTTGTGATAATTTCTTCGAAAACTCTGATTTCTACTTATAGCTATTGTGCTAGCTATTGCAATGACAATATTGAATATATCATTGGGGAAACCAAATTAGTTTCATCACCGGTAAATAAGATTTCGTGTGCATGACACGTTACATACATTAAATAAAGATATCATAAAACTTGCTAAATAAGACCTCAATCGCCTTTGGGTCGATTTTATTGTAACAACAAACGATATAATTTCTTGAAACTATCATGGAGCTGAATTGTTCTTCATGTGTCTTGCATTATGTTCTTTTGCCATGGTGTCGATGATGGAGATGCCCGCGGGCGATCTTATCGGCTCCATTCACACGATCAACGGAGTGAGGTCCGTTGAGCAAGTGAGACAAGGCATTCATGGCATGAGATTGCCTTGAAATGACCCCGGCCGTTGAAGGGCTCTCTGATAAAACAATTTGGTATCCATCATTGTAGGAATCCATGCCTTGTGCCATTATCTGCCACACCAAGCTTCCGCTCATAGTACCTCCAGTCAACCTCGCAAATCTGTATGTGTCTCTGTACACATTGCCCATGAACAAGTCTCTTTCATTCAAACTGAATCCCGGGTCTTTGCTGGATTTTCCGAATTCAGCCATTACTAGTGGTTTCTTCAAGATTCTCCTTGAATCATCAAAATGATTCCACATCCATTTATCCATAAATCCCATTTGTTCGTTTTCACTTTTACCAGATAACCTGTAATGCAATCTTAAAAGATCAAGTATTTATCATTTCTAGATTACTCCAAAGATTGTAAAAATGGGTAATATTCCAACTGACCAAACGTCTGGGTATGCATGTATCGTAGCGAAATCGACCTGCGGGACAAGATTGTTACTAATAAAATCTGTTCCCACTTGGTACCCAGGGTTAATTTCCTTCCTTTCGGGCATCGTGTCTCCGTAGAACCCTTCCATGCCTATCTCTACCAAGTGCTTTCTGTCCAAGGATTTCACAAAACTTGCCATTTCTTGAACCCAAAACTGCATTTGTAGAATCATTTAAGATTATAAAATGTAATAAATTGATTGATTAATGTTGATCGATGCTGTTATTATTACTAGCTAATTATTGAACATACGAACATTAACAGTCTTTCCAGAATAGTCAGCCTGGCAACGGGGTTCATTCATGAGTTCCCACGCCATGATTATGGGATCATCTCTGTAAGCAATTCTGGTTATCGTGTTCAATCTTGTCACAACTCTCTGCAGACAAATATGGATAGCAATCAATTAATTAATTAGTTGATAATATTTTCAACTGAGAGATTTATACGTGTATAATAGGGACACACCCTGATATGGTTCTTGTAGTAATCTCTGAGAAGTGGATGCGTGTAAAAATCATCATCACTGTTAATCTGTTGGCCCGAACCACCCGCATTCCGACCCCATGCAGCGTACTGCTTCTTCCCCCCGAAATCATCGTAGTTATTCACGAAGCTCAAGATCAAACGAATCCCATACTTTCTTGCTTCGGAGACCACAAAATCAAGACCCTGAATACATACGTGTAAGAATCTATTAGCTTGTGATATATAAATCTCTAGTTCGACTGTGTATTCATGGTATTACCTGAAAAACACGTTCGTCATAGGTTCCAGGGGATATCTGCAGAGGGCGATCGCCGCCGTCGCTGAAAGCCCAAGTCCTGCAAACAGTGAGACCGGCGGCCGAGGCTTCTCTCAACACCTCAGAAACTTTGTATCTCTCGCTCGGGTCGGCCGCCACGTGCATCATCCAATACGAGTTGAACCCGTTGAACAGAAAGGGCGAGCCATTCAGGATAAAATGAGGGCCTCTTGTTCTGACGAACCCCAAGTTCTTGTTGTCAACATTGTCACACAGGACCATGTTGCCGCAGCTACCAATAAGAATGGCCAAAAGAAGCAAACGATCGTAAAAATTAACGAAGGCCCTTCTTGCAATGAAACAAGAAGCAGCCATTTTAGCGTAACACTCGATGGAGTATGTATTTGTTTGAAGAGGTTAGTTGATTTGAGTAGTTGTGATTAGTAGTTGGTTGCATGCATGAGTATTTATACTGATATGGAGGATACTAAATATAGAAATATAAACTAGAAAAATGTTATTTGTTGCGGGAAAAGATGAAAGTTTCGGTGGAGTATAAAAATATAACGGTGGATGACCAATTTAACGTACTCCTTTTTTTTTCAATTCCCCCTTTAAGCAAAGAAGATAAAAAGTGTATATATTTATATATACAAGCAAACACATACGTATACCATGTCACGTATATGCAATGCTATTTCTTGTAAATTTTGAAAGTGTGCATAGTTAGTTGGGGCGGAACTTCAGATATGATCTAGATTTTAAGTCTGTCACGTATATGCAAATACTATTTCTTCTAATTAACTAAAAATCCAAATATTTACCAATTTAAGTTACTTATTATTGTTTCAAAAATTTGATCGATCGACCTAGATACCAACTATATATTTTCAGCAAAGTCATAATGGTCCTTCGGTATATTTGTCTCGTGGGATTTTCCATCCTATGTGTTACCAAAATTTAATTTTAACCAGTCATGTTGTATCTTCGATTTTTTTGCAATTTTAGTCGTTTTTCATCTGGAGTTCTGATGTAGGACTGCACACTTGGATAATATGACGTTGATACCATATCAACATTGTGTTGAAAAATTGACCAGAATAACAAATAACGCGGGCTAAATATGAACGTTGATAAAATAGAAGATCAAAATTGCAAATTGAGAAATATATATGATCAAAAAATCACAAATTTTCCATGTCTCTATTTTGTTGGAATAATTCAATCAAATCAATTATATAAGCGATTGGGTTTTAATTAATTTCATGCAAATTTCAATATAAGGCATAACCGATATATGCGTGTATGTTGTATGCATATTCATAATACATGTCTATACAGAAACACATGTACACGTACATGTACAAATAAAATGTATTCATATAAATATATCGATGAATAAATATGTCATATGACGGAGGAAAAGGAAATTCGAAGATGGAGTTGGCTTGAAATCGAAGTTGAGTTTAAGAAATCATGGAAGAGTTGCTAAATTTAGAACACAAGGACTTTCAAGTCACGTGCTTATCCATGTGGGTTGTTTTAAAATCATATTCATGTAGTGTATATATTGTAACTATATATATATATATATATATTAATTACTACTATTTTATAAAAATCAGGACAACCATGTGCAACCCTACTTTTAAATATATAAATATAAATATAATAATGATAATAATAATAACAATAATAGAAATTAAAAAATTAAAAAAATAATAATATAATACATGCCACTTTAATTTGTGTATTATTGTATTGGGCTCATCAATTGATACACAACCCACTGGGCACTGGCCTATTACTTATTGTAACCCAGAGGAGAAGCGGTCTAGCCCAATTCGTTATGATATGCATCCACCACGCATGAATTCTTTTCAATGATCATTTTTAACGTTTTATTGTTGTACTTAAGGTTTTAATTCTCGTACTTAATAGAATTTTATGGAGTTTTTAAAAGTTTATTGACATTTTGAATACCTCCAGATTTTTATTGAGTTTTTAAAAATTCAAGTTTGAATATCAAATGAATTTTTAAAACTCTATAAATGTTCATCTTGAATACCACTAAACTTTTATTGAGTATATAAAAAACTAGATTGAATACCTCTAAACTTTAAAACTCCACAATAGTCATTAAAAATCTAGAATCAATACACCCTTAATTAATAATCACTTCCAACAAGAGCCGTTTTTCAGTACAAATATTAAACTTTGGCCGCAACGAATTTTAATTCTCATGCCTGAAATGGAATTTTATTTAAGTCTATTAATCCTACGACAGTAGTGTTTGCAAAGTTTTGTTGTAGAAATGATTAAAATAATAGATTATGAATAAGTAGAAAAAATTAGAATGGGATGTGTTTGTAAAAAGAATTGACAATTTTTTATAAATAAATGATTTGTATACAAAAAATAACCAGAATCTCTTTGCAGAAGCAGAAACAACATCAGTACATCACACTAGTTTCCGGCAATTCAAACTTTTGTAAAAAAATATCATATTCAGTTTTAAGCATTTGTAAACATTACTTCTATATTTCAGTTAAATTATAAGCTAAATTATCACAAAATATGGACTTAAGTAAACACACTAAACTTATCTGTTTAAGCCAAAAACCAATAATAATTTTTTTAATTATTGCAAACACTTACATTCCTAAGAACCTAGCTAGCTAGAGTGGAATAAATAGTGGTAACCACTTTTTCATAATAATAATAATAATAATAATAATAATAATAATAATAATAATAATAATAATAAACAACGTAGAATTAAAAAAAAATCTAATGCATTGTAAATATTAATAGCATTTATATTTAACATTTTTTTTGAATGATATATTTAACATTTTAAAAAACAAAATATAAACTCGAGTATTCGAAGGCCCCATTTGCTTCAACTTTTCGCTAACACCATGATCACATATACATTTCCGATCCTTTAATTTGATCCAATTAATTTATCTTTAAAGCCGACGTTAACTCTTGAGATTTAAAATAACCAGTTGACCCACCATTTTTCATTGCACTAGCCCTATATTTATTTACTTATTTATTTATTTTTATCATTTTACATATATTAATGTGGCGTCGTAATATTTTTATGCGCCCATAAAGATGGGAAATTAATTAGAAACTTAATTACCTTAAAATCACAATTCTGTAAATACATGCAAAACCTTATTAATGCAAAAATGTGATTACACAGGGAAGCTTTTATGTTTTAGACATACTAAAAAGGCTATTATTATACACAATTTGTCTGTGTCAAAACCAATCATCTTATGACTTAAATTCAAGTTTTCGTGGATATAAAATTTTCCAAATTAAAGGCTGGAAGAAAAATCAAAATCTTAGCCATAAAGAACGGGCCATAATATGTATCCTAAGATATTGAATATATTGTTTAATTTAAGTAATAATAATATAAAGTTAGGGCTCCGCGATCAAAGGCGTACGTGCGACATTTCGTTTCTTGCAAGAAGCATATATTATGGGCGTAATTTTCCCCCCCTCCCTCCTAGCTCGAGGTCATATTTTGAAGGCATTTGTCTCGGGTATACATACTCCACTAATTTGGTTGGCGCAATTCGATCGTACTAATTTCGGACATTTCGTAACCAAGAAAAGATGTGTAGACTTCGGATACATATGATTAATAAAATCCATATTTTAAGTTTGAAAACACTCAAGTCTACGTACACATACAACCGATGCGTGTGAGTGAATATATAAGTATGTATCAATTATTACATTAATTAACAAAAGTTAACTTCACTTGATTGCAAAAGCCTAAATTTACGTTTCTCGCCTATATAAAGCCGGCCAGCATGCATGTACCTAATATCCTCGGAGATTGGGTCAATTGAAAGGATGACAATGATAATATTTATAAGGAATGGTGCCAACAATTCAATGACCTCTCTGATCTTCTTGTTATTAACCAGTTGCTTCGTACTCTGCAAATTTTGTACAATAGTGGAAGCCGGGAATAATAATCCCAATTATAGGGATGCACTTGCAAAGTCCCTTTTGTTCTTCCAAGGCCAGAGATCAGGAAGGCTCCCTCCACCCCCGGCTCAACAAATTACTTGGAGGGTCGATTCTGCACTTTTGGATGGTCAACCAGCCCATGTACAATCTCATTCTATGTTTGCATATCTTTTTCTTCCTCAAAATATATACCCTTTTTTGCACACGATTATCTGTTACCTCTTAGTTTTAATTTAAAATTATCTCGCATACTAATAGAAAGATCTCTTCAATGAAATAGTTTTATAACTTCAAATATAACGTGTACGTAACTGTGTATAACCTAACATGCTATCTACCCCCTTGAGCTAGCTTTTGAGGTTGAGTTAGGTCCAAATGCAAATTTTAACATGTGATCAGATCCCACGTTCTAGTACTCATTTCGTTCATGAGAGATGTGTTAGTTGTGTCTCACATCAGTTGAGTAAATATCTTGGGATTTTAATATATAGACAAAGATAATCCTACCACATTGAGTTAGTTTTCGGGTTTAATTTATTTTTTTAACAACATGTTTACCTAGGTGGACTTAACCGGTGGATATTATGATGGGGGAGACAACGTCAAGTTCAACTTTCCGATGGCCTTCACGACCACGATGTTATCATGGGGGGCGATGGAGTACGCTAGGAAACTAGGGCCACAGTTACCAGAAACTCGGGCGGCGATCCGCTGGGCCGCCGACTACCTTTTGAAGTGTGCCAGGGCCACGCCCGGTAAGCTTTACGTTGGCGTGGGGGATCCAAATGCGGACCACAGGTGTTGGATAAGGCCTGAGGATATGGACGCCGCCAGTAATCCGGCTCGGAGTGTTTATTCCGTGTCTCCGAGCAATCCCGGATCCGACGTGGCCGGAGAAACCGCGGCTGCTTTGGCTGCTGCCTCCATCGTCTTTCGGAAAGTTGACCCAAATTATTCAAGATCACTTCTCATAACTGCAAGGAATGTCATGGATTTCGCTTTGAAATACAGAGGTTCATACAGCGACTCGCTCGGCTCCGCCGTTTGCCCATTTTATTGCTCTTATTCTGGCTATACGGTACCTCTCTATCCCACACCATATACGATCAAAATATCAAATCATATCCTTTTTTTTTTTTTTTTTTTTTTATGTGGGAACCCGCAACCGATACCTTCGGTGTGCACTGGATAACCCCCCAAACTAACGCAATAGCCTCCAGATAAACCACACTAGGCAAGTCCTTTGTGACAGGCTAGTCCAAGAAGGCTGACATTTGGCCAATAGTTCATCTACTCTACCAACTTGAACACTCTATCAATTAATTAGGAGCATCAAATCATATCCCTTGCAAATCCTTATATAATTAATTAATGATTATCAGGATGAGTTGTTATGGGGAGCTGCATGGCTTTTTAGAGCTACAAACGATGCTTATTACGTGAACGTGATAAGATCATTGGGGGCCAACGATGGAACCGACATATTCAGCTGGGACAACAAGTATGCAGGCGCTCGTGTTCTCCTTGCCAGGGTGCGTGCATGATTCCCGTTTGCTTTAATTTGGAAAGTTATAAAATCAAATTTTGCATGAAAATTAACATTGATATTGACCATGCATGCAGAGAAATTTGGTGGATAAGAACAAGGGATTCGAAAATTTCAGGCAGCGGACCGAAGAGTTCATTTGCAGAATACTACCAAACTCGCCTTCATCCACGACACAGTACACAGCAGGAGGATTGATGTGGAAACTGAGTCAAAGTAATCTCCAATATGTCACCTCCATTTCCTTCTTGCTCACCACGTACTCCAAATACATGGCCACTTCCAACAACTCTTTCTACTGCGGAAACCAACTTCGAGTCACGCAACAGACCTTACGAAGCCTAGCCAGAAAACAAGTACGCGATTGATACATATATATATATATATATATATATATATATATATATAGAAAATAAGTTTTTTGGTCCGGTACTAATTTTCTTTATATGAGTTTTGATATATTAACTTTGCATTTTCAGTGTTTTTTGGTCCAACTGCATACGTGTCAACTTCTGATTGATCTATGTCATCAGCCATGGACCAATCAAAAATTGGCACGTATCCAGTTGGACCAAAAAACACTGAAAATGCAAAGTTAGGGTACTAAAACTCACATCGAAAAAATTAATGGACCAAAACCAAAACATGCACAAGTGAATGGACCAAAAAACTTATTTTCCATATATATATATATATATATATCACTAAAGCCTTTTAATTTTTAACATCATACGACCCCTTTAAACTATGCGTGCAGATGGACTATATACTTGGGGAAAATCCAATGAAAATGTCATACATGGTGGGATATGGTGCAAATTATCCAAAACGAATTCACCACAGAGGATCCTCGCTGCCTTCGGTACGAGTTCGACCGCAGCCGTTCGGGTGTGAGGCAGGGTTCCAACCATTCTATTACACACCAAATCCGAACCCGAATACCCTCACCGGAGCCGTTGTTGGAGGTCCGGATCAGAATGATTTTTACTCCGACGATCGAACGGATTTCTCTCATTCCGAACCTGCGACGTATATTAATGCTGCCATTGTTGGACCCTTGGCCTTCTTTGCCTCTTAGAACTAATAATTAAGTGCCCAATGGCCAATATTCATATTTTCATATAGTCCTATCTATATATGTTGTCAATAAATATATATCGTGTATATATATGCATTAATGCATGTAATATATATATATATATATATATATATATATATATATGTATTAATTAAAGTTTAATTATATGATGATAATTCTGATAGAATAATCCATTTGGTATGTAAATAAAATTAAGAATTGGGGCGTTGAATTTAATAATGAATATAAAATTTTATGTATATATCAAGTACATATTTAATTAACCAGTTACCCAAATATAAAGAACAAAATACAAATATAGCTCCATTTTCCAAATCAACACTTAAACACACCAATTAAAAATTTAAGATGCTTTCAGCTTTTCACCTATCAATCTTGCTATAAATCGTGCAATTTATTCTTTATTCTTCAATTCCATATTTAGAATGAAGTTCATACAAAAAAAAATAAATATTTAAAATTAACCCTATTAAAATTTTGTTGATCGCAAGTCCATACTCATTTGGTTACGTCCGGTTGTCAATTCAAATCAAAGTTTTCACAGCATGTGGCAATATCTTTAATTTGACAAGTATTAATAAATTTAATTGTGTGCATTAAAACGAAATATTTCTTTCTTAAAATATTCTAGTTAAAAAAAGTAGATATATTATGAAAACTTAATTTGAAAATTCAAAATGAAATATCATATATGCAATCCACAATCCCGAGCTCAGAATAAAAGATATATACGAAATATTTGACTTGACGTGCATCGAAATACAAATAAAAATCTTACAAGAAGATTCTTACTGAAACCTCTAGAATTATATTTTGAATGTGTTTTTCCATATATATACACACACAGATAGAGGCAGTATTATTTGACTAAAAACAGATTCAAAAAATTAATATAAATAAATACTTGACTAAAAAGAATCAGCAAGCAGATGGGAAAGCTAATTTCAAAAGCATCATCAGTTGCAGTATTATTATTAATAATATTAATGATGATATTTGTAATGGAAACAGTATTGGTTCACGGGAGGAGGCCCGGGCCCAGGCCCGAGAGAGAGTGTTTCATTTCGTGGCGGTCGCCGGATTGTGATAAATATTCAGAAGGATATGGTCAGGATTGCTACGCAACATGCCAAAGCAAATTCGGGCGTGACATGGTCATCCTTAGTTATTGTCAACTGTCGCCTGAGGCCGAAATGTATTGTAAATGCCGCTATTACTGTCCCGGGCCCAGATCCATGTCCAAGCCCGATAGCCTGGCCCGTCCTGTGGTTGAGCATGCATAACTAGCTAGTACCAGTAAGTCACTCTCGATGGAAGGATGCATATGGCTTTTTTGTATTTCAGAATGGAATGCGTCATACATAAATAAAAGTTTTTTTTTTCTTTTTTTTTTTCTCTTCGCCATCCATAGCTTTTTTTGACATTGTATTTTTTCTCGTTTTACACCATTATATTATTATCAGATAATATGTCCCAATATATTAGGATCCATTTGTACAATTTATAAAATATTTTTATTGAATTGTTACTTATTTAAACCATTTTTATATTAGGATCCATTTGTACAACTTATAAATATTTTTATTGAATTGTTACTTATTTAAAACATTTTTTAAAAAATGGTTTAAAGGTATTTTAAGAATAATAAATTAAATATGTGTAATTGAGACTATTCAATAAAAAATGTTTTTACAATTAAAAAATGTATTAATATGTTTTGTTTTTAATCATTGATTTCAATTCTAAAATTTTAAAAAACATATCTCATTTATTTTCTAAAAATTAGAAGAAAATTAACATTTTCAAAAATAATTTTAAAACACGTTTTACAAAAATCTTTTTCAAAAATATACTTAGAGTTTTTTCAATTTATAAAACACCGAAATCGTTTTTAAAATACTTGGCTGAAATCGTGACGGACGTTTAAATATATACGTATACTATATATTCATAATGAAGGTTTGAATGGCTGATAAAGAAATCCTAATGCATGTAATATGTGTGTGTGTGTGTGTGAGATTAAAGTGCTTTAATACATGATACACACACACATTCATTGATCAAGACAAATTCTCAAAATTCAATCAAGATCATTCAATTTTTTTGGTATATATATGGTCCGGACCTAGGTCCATGATCTGTTTATTTTTTTTGGAATTTTCGACATAAAATGCACGGGTATGATTTCGGACCCTATACATGGTATGTACACGTGTCTTCAATTTCTTGACTCTTCTTGGCATGCAGATTATAATTATATATTCCTTTCTTTCCAACCAAATTTCAACGTGATACCATAAAGTTTGACTTTCTCTTTCATTTTAAAGTTTTTTCAATTTTATTAACCCTACAAACAATAAAAATGTGACGATTTAAACGCAAAATTCGAAATAAAAATATCAAATAAGCACGAAAATTACAAAATAAAGTTCTAAATATATATACTATAAGATTCTTACTTATCAGTATACCTATCACACACGGCACACACACAAATATATATGTATGTATATATGCACTAGGGCGGAACCAGAAAATAAATAACGGGTGACTAAAATTTTTAGTCTTCAATGGCTTCAGCTCCTTATCTAATTGGGCCATAGCAAAAAAAAACAGCTACAATACAGGCCTGTCATCCCTTGAATCCTCCTTTGTATATATACACACATTATATTAATTATTAAGACTCACAAATGGCATAGTATTTACTTAATTTAAAATTTTATTACGTATGAAATATTTAATAAATAATAATCAATTACTCAAGTATAAAATTAAATTATAGCTAGCTCCATTTTTCTAGTGAACACATACTAATTAAGAGCTGCTTTCATCATTTCAATTTTCACCTATCAATCTTGCAATTATTCATTAATATTAATCTTCAAATTTAATAGAATGAAGTTATACAAATTAAACAAAAAAAAATTGAAACGACCAATTAAAATTTTGTTGATCACAATAATCGTATGGTTGTCAATTCAAATGATCAAAATTTTCACAACTTACATCTTTTAGCAAGGTTCTAAAAAACGTGAAACGCGTCGAATCGTGGAGGTCAAGCTTCAAGATTTTCAAGGTTAAGCGTGAAAAAGCGTTTTCAATTTTTACTATAATTTTAATTATTTTAAGACAAACATTAAATAAAATGTTAGATTAACCATAAATATATGATTTAATAGATAATTCAAGTTCTAAACTATAAATATACATACTTATAAAAATATTTTCATTTTAAAAAATAATGAAATCTTCCGTTCTAAAAAACGGTAGCTTAATCGAGCTTAAGCGTATTAAAGCTTAAACGAGATTAAGCATCGCTTAAGCGAGCTTTTTAGAACATTGTCTTTTAGACACACATAATCAATATGCGCGAACGAAAAATAAATATTATTTCTCAAAATATAAATCTAGCTAGTCAAACAATTTATTACATTTCTGTAATAATAATAATAAAAAAAGTAGATATATCATTAATATAAAGACCATATATATAGAGGCCTTGCAGGGGAAGTAAACATAAGAAAATATATATATATATATATATATATATATATATATACTCGATTAATTAATTAGAATTACAGGTAGCAGATGGGAAAGCTAAATTTAAAGGCATCATCAGTTACAGTATCATTAACAATAACAATATTAATGATGATGATATTTGTAATTGAAAGAGAAATGGTTGAGGGGAGGCAGCAGTGTTTGTATTCGTGGAAGACGGATTGTAATGAAGCAGGTGGCGTGGATTGCTTCACCGCATGCAATAAGAAATTCGGGCAGGACATGCAGGTGATCCCTGGTTTTTGTGAATTGTATGGTGACGGAGTCCGTTGTACCTGCCAATATTACTGCGCACCACCCGAATCCGTGTCCAAGTCCGATAACCCGACCCGTACGTTCTACGATTGGCCATAATTAGTACTAGTCACTCTCCTCCATGGATGGGATTTTTTTTGTATTTCAGAATTAAGAGAAGAAATTGAATGGTTCATAAATAAATTATAAATAAAGTAAAAGCAATTTTTGTTTACCCTTCTTTGCTTAACAACATAAATGTCAAAAAGAGTCAATTGGACGGGTTGATCTGAAACGACCCTAACTCTATAATAAATAAATAAATAAATAAATATGCGGAAATTTTTTTTTTTTTTTATACTACTAAATAAAATATGTACATATATGCCCATACATATATGCACAGAATAAAATCTTAAAATAAATTCCTGACTAAATAAATAAACAATTTAAATACTTAAATAAAATGCATTCTATGAATTAAATAAATATCTGAGTCAACCCTATAATTTAAAAATGTACTGCATAATTAAAATAAATAAAAAGTGTGCATGCACTAAAATATTTAATAAAATATTCCAAACAACTCAACCCTTATAAAAATAATAAAATGTATCATAAGACTCAAGTATGGTGACTCAGAAGCTGTCACGGTCACGGGGCTACTGCAGCACTGCTCATACGTCCTCACCACCGGTAGGGGTAACCTGCTCCTCTACATACTCACCTGCACCATATCAGTGTAGTGAGCCTAGAGGCCCAACATGCATACTAACAAGGGTTTAAGATAATTAAATACACTTTCATACATAATACATATACTATAAGTGCATGAGCATGCCTTAAAAATAATAACATAAATGTTGCTTAAATAATCACTGAATTATACATAACATACTTAATATCATACATACTTGAGTTGTTGAGCACTTATTTTCTTAACATCGAATGGTCCTATCCGTAAGTGTGACCCATACTTATAGTGCGACTGATCAGTCTAAGAAACCATCGTACGAGGCTGGTGGCGAACCACCCATACATAAATGGCAGAAACTGCCCATACATAAATGGCCACACTACTTCAATTTCCACCTAAAATATTTTATTTTCTCAACCATAGACTTCAATCATAGCATAAAAATTGATTTCATGAATGCATGTACTTAAATAAATTGTGTGTGTCCTTCATTTATATTTAATTTATTTTCTAATATCATATAAATATTCAAATAACTTTTCATGCATAAAATAATTAAATATAAACTCAGGACACATGCAATTTCTCATGGTTTGATTCAACTGCTGGCCCTAAACCTGCAAGCCCATTTAACTTAAGACTTGGCCCATTAGTGTACTTAAGCCCATTAACAACTTTTCTAGGCCCAATAAATCAACCAAAGCCTATTAGGACTAAATTAGGCCCAATAACACTGTCCCTGGCCCAATGGGCCCAAAAGCCCAATAACAGGCCCGATAACTTTCATGGGCTCCCAAGCCCATAAAAATTTCTGGTCAACTTAAAAATTTAAATAAAATTTAATAAAAGCCCAAAAATAATTAAATTAACCCAAAATAATTTAATGGAGCCCAAATAAATTAAATGATACTAATTAAATTTTTGGGAATTTAATTAGTCCATTTAACTCCTAATTAACTTAAAAACTTAAAAATAAAAATACCCGAGCCCAATTAAAATAACCCGGACCCGGACCCAACTAACTTAACCCATATTATTTTAGACCCGACCCGGACCACATGACCCGACCCGGATCCACCAACACCCAAAAACCCGAAACCCTAATCTTCCTCTTCCCCCTTAGCCACGGCCGCACGAGCAGCAGGCCTTGACGGCCTGCTGCAGCCCAGCTCCGGCCACCGTGGCCGGAGCCCCGCCGGCAGGACCTCCCCAGGGTCCTGCCGGTTCGAACCACACCCTGGCCCGAACCCCATGCTGCCCCCTTAGCCTACACCGAGCCCTCTTCCACCAAAACCCTAGCCTGCGCGCCTCAGTTTCCTTTCTGAAAACCCGATCGGCCGTGATTCCTAGCCCCAACCCAACCATGGCCGACTCATCTAGACATCCTAGGGACCCCATAGGACCTAGCCAGCAGCCCCCTTCAAGCCATGGATGACAAAAACGTGAGCATGAACCAACACATGTCAAAACCGAGAGCATTAGTGAAGGAAATTCGAAAAGCTTGCTGTCAAATGATAAATTCTGATGTTACACACCCACACGCATACATACACTGATATAGGTTTGAAAAGTGAATAGAAACATGCCTTAATACCGATTTATAGAGCTAAAAATGTGTACGACGGGCTTCGGGACGATGGGGCGACGACGGAATGCCTTGGCTTGCTTTGAACCTTCGAAACCGACCTCCTATGGAGTTTTAGGGCTGAAGACCGATTGGTGAAGATGATGAACAGTGGGGTGACGGCTGGGGGCTTGGAGTGATCGGCTAGAATAGGGTTTTAGGTAGAATAGGTTTTATTTTTGTGTTAAATAAAATATAGGTTAAGTAATTAAATATAAAAGGTTTTAAATATTAAATATATAACTTAAACTCCTAATTATAACTTTAAAAATCTGATAACAAAATAACAATCTCGAATTATTAATTTAGGGGAATATTAAAAATACTAAAAAGTCAATATTTTGACTAATTTTGGATAAAAATGACCTCTAAAATTAAATAAAATCAAATATTTAAAATTTTGAGATAATAAGACTCGAAATAATATTTTAAGGCTCTAAAAAGGCTCATAAAATAATTTGGGTGGAAAGTTGTCATCTCGTCCGTCCACGGTCCCGTCTACGCGATCAAATAATAAAAATACTAAAAATCATAAAAATTACTAATTATGGGTTAAATGCTTAAAAAATAAATTAAATCATGCATAAAATAATTCACATAATTATTTAACCCATAAATCATAAATTTAAATAATTAAATATCCTAATTATGCAGGCGAATTTACGTATTTAAAAATACCGGGTGTTACAATTCTCCCCCCCTTAAATTGAATTTCGTCCTCGAAATTAAAGTACTTACCCGAACAACTCCGGGTAGCGAGTCCTCATATCCTCCTCGGTCTCCCAAGTAGCTTCCTCCTCCGAGTGATTCAGCCACTGGACTCTGACCATCGGTATGACCCGCGTCCTAAGCCTCCGCTCCTCTCTAGCCAAGATCCGCACTGGTCTCTCCTCGTACACAAGATCTGGTGGCAACTGTAAGGGCTCGAAATCCAACACATGCGACGGGTTGGAGACATATCTCCGAAGCATGGATACATGAAAAACGTTGTGCACTGCCGCTAGCCCTGGAGGTAGAGCTAAACGATAGGCCAACGTGCCAACTCTCTCCAAGATCTCGAATGGCCCTATATATCTCGGATTAAGCTTGCCTCTCCGTCCAAAACGCGCTACTCCCTTCATAGGTGACACCTTCAAGAATACGTGATCACCTACTGCGAACTCCAAATCGCGTCGTCTGGCATCTGCATAACTCTTCTGCCGACTTTGCGCAGTCCTCATCCTATCTCAAATCTGCGTCACAATGTCAGCTGTCTGCTGCACAATCTCCGGACCCAACAAAATCCGCTCACCAACCTCATCCCAATGCACCGGAGATCTGCATCTCCTCCCATAA
The DNA here is from genome assembly GCF_033568475.1 of Henckelia pumila. Lineage (NCBI taxonomy): Eukaryota > Viridiplantae > Streptophyta > Magnoliopsida > Lamiales > Gesneriaceae > Henckelia > Henckelia pumila. Next base: position 136,143,035 of record NC_133123.1, on the reverse strand, counting down.
AGTGCTGCATAAGGAGCCATACCTATAGACGACTGAAAGCTGTTGTTATAGGTAAACTCCACTAATGGCAGTCTAGTCTCCCAAGATCCTCGAAAATCGATGACACAAGCTCTCAGAAGATCCTCGAGAACCTGGATCACTCTCTCGGACTGCCCATCTGTCTGGGGATGAAATGCTGTACTGAACAAAAGTCTAGTCCCCAAAGCTGTGTGCAGACTCTTCCAAAACGCTGAGGTGAACCTCGGATCTCTGTCTGACACGATAGACACTGGTATGCCATGCAGTCTAACAATCTCTCTGACGTAAAGCTCTGCATACTGTGTCAAAGTGTAAGTAGTTCTTACCGGCAAGAAATGAGCTGACTTGGTGAGTCTATCCACAATCACCCAAATCGCTGTACACCATCTGGTACTCCTCGGTAAGCCAACCACAAAGTCCATCGTAATATTCTCCCACTTCCATTCCGGAATAGGGAGAGGTCTAAGAAGTCCTGCTGGACGCTGATGCTCTGCTTTGACTTGCTGACAAGTCAAGCACTCTGACACCACTCTCCCGATGTCACTCTTCATCCCAGGCCACCAATACAATAACTGCAAGTCTCGGTACATCTTCGTACTTCCGGGGTGAATGGAGTACGGAGATGCATGAGCCTCTGCTAGAATCTCGGCTCTCAACTGATCAACGTTCGGTACCCACATCCTCCCACGGTACTGAACGATGCCATCCTCCACTGTATACAAGAGACTACCTCTGGCCTCATCTCTCTGTCTCCATCGCTGTAGCTCCTCATCAGTGGACTGTCCCTCTCTAATCCGATCTCGCAGAACTGGCTGCACCGTCAACACTGACAAGCTCGGTGCATGGCCACTCGGATAGCACTCCAAACCAAATCTCTGAATCTCGGTCTGTAGTGGTAACTGTACAGTCAAACATGATACCACTGACGACTTCCGACTCAAAGCATCTGCCACCACATTAGCCTTACCCGGATGGTAGCTAATGTCACAGTCATAGTCCTTAACAAGCTCAAGCCATCTGCGCTGCCTCATGTTCAACTCCTTCTGGGTGAAGAAGTACTTGAGGCTCTTGTGGTCTGTGAAAATCTTGCACTTCTCGCCATACAGATAGTGCCTCCAGATTTTCAACGCAAATACCACTGCTGCAAGCTCCAAATCATGCGTCGGATAGTTCTGCTCATGAATCTTCAACTGTCGCGACGCATATGCGATGACTCTGCCACTCTGCATAAGTACTGCGCCCAAACCAAACTTAGACGCGTCGGTGTACACCACTAACTCCTCATGTGGCACTGTCATAGCTAACACCGGTGCTGAAGTAAGTGCATCCTTCAGCTGATCAAAGCTCCTCTGACAATCTGGACTCCAACTATACTTCGCGTTCTTCTTGGTCAAGGAAGTCAAGGGTACTGCAATAGAGGAAAAACCCTTGATGAACTTCCTATAGTATCCTGCTAAACCCAAGAAGCTACGAATCTCCGAAGCATTCTTTGGAATCCCCCAATCCCTCACTGCCTGCACCTTGGACTGATCCACTGCAATCCCATCCCTAGAAATAATGTGGCCTAGAAACGCCACCTGCTCCAACCAAAACTCACACTTACTGAACTTTGCAAACAGTCGATGCTCCCTCAAAGTCTGCAAGGCTGTATGCAAATGCTGTGTATGCTCCTCAATGCTCCTCGAGTAGATCAATATGTCATCAATGAATACAATGACAAACTGATCTAGATACGGCTGGAAGACACGATGCATGAGATCCATAAAAACTGCTGGAGCATTGGTCAACCCAAAGGGCATCACCAAGAACTCATAGTGCCCATATCGTGTCCTAAAGGCAGTCTTAGACACGTCTGAATCTCTGACTCTCAGCTGATGGTAACCAGATCGCAGATCGATCTTGGAGAATACCGAAGCTCCCTGCAACTGATCGAATAAATCCTCTATCCTCGGTAGCGGATACTTATTCTTCACTGTGACTCTGTTGAGCTCTCGGTAGTCAATACACAATCTCATGCTGCCGTCCTTCTTCTTCACAAACAACACTGGAGCTCCCCATGGAGAAAAGCTAGGACGAACAAAGCCCTTCTCCAACAGCTCCTGAATCTGCTCCTTCAACTCTCTCATCTCTGTAGGAGCAAGTCGATACGGTGCCTTAGAGATAGGCACAGTATCCGGCAATAACTCGATACTGAACTCCACCTCCCTCACTGGTGGAACTCCTGCAACATCGTCAGGAAAAACATCTGGATAGTCACGTACCACCTCTATATCTGATAAAGATCTGCTAGAAACGTCTGAGGTAGTGACCACACTAGCAAGAAAACCCTGACATCCATTGCGCAACAGTTTCCTCGCACGAACAAGTGATATCATCTGAGGAATACTGCTAGACTGAGATGCAAAGAAAGTAAACATCTCACCTCCTGCTGGCTTCACTGACACTGTCCTACGTCGGAAATCAATCGAAGCTCCATTAACTGATAGCCAGTCCATACCCAAAATCAAGTCAAACCCAGTCAATGGAAGAACCACTAGATCTGCTCGAATGGAGTGTCCCTGCAACTCCAATGCCAGATCCCTGATGACACTAGTGGTAGTGATAATCTGACCGGATGGCATGGTAACATCGTAACCACTGTCTACAACCTCCGGTGAAATTCCTATCCGTCTGATAAAATCTCGGGAGATAAACGAATGCGTGGCTCCTGAATCTAGCAACGCAAACGTGGAGTTGCCTCCAACTAGAATTCTCCCTGCACGCAGAAGATTCCCAACAATTCATACCACTATGCTCCCAAGGTTAAAACACTAAAATCCTTAATTCTAATCACAAAGAAACAAAATTCTTATTCTAGCATGCTGATAGTTAAACTCAAGTAACAGGCATTCAAATATAATCGCAATAAACAAAAGCAAAGAATTGAAAAAATTCTAGGGGTTAGGTATACCGGTGATCAAGGAGGTATTTGGGTCTGCCTCCTCAGCCTGCATCACATAAACTCGCCCACTGACATTCTGCCTCTTCGGGCAGTTGGCAATCTGATGCCCTGGCTCCTTGCAACGATAGCAGACTCCTGCTCCCAATAGACACTGCCCGGAATGCATCTTCTGGCACTTCGGACACACTGGATATCTCCCTGGAGTAGGGGCCCCGCCCCTAGTCTGCTGTTGTGGCTTCCCCTGAGGCCTCTGCTGATTCGGGCCCTTAGATGGCCCTGTAGACTGTTTCTTCGCAGGTGGCTGCGAAGATGGTCGCTAATACCCTGTCTGCACAAACTGCCTCTTACCCTGCTGCTCTCTCTGTATCTCCCTCCGTCCCTCCTCGGAACGCAAGGCCCTGCTGACTGCAGACTCATATGTAAAGACGTCTGCCATACGTACGTCATGCCTGATCTCAGCCCTCAAGCCTTCAACAAACTGTCGCAGCTTCTCCTGCGGACTATCTGCAATCATGGGCACAAAATGACAGCCCCTCTCATACTGGCTCACGTACTCCACCACAGATCTGTCCCCCTGACGGAGACTCATGAACTCTCGGATCATGCGACTGCGCACATCCTCAGTGAAATATTTGGTGTAGAAGATACGCCTGAACTCAGCCCACGTCAGTGTAGGTAGATGGACTCCTCTGACTGCACCCTCCCACCAAAGGGCTGCATCGCCTCGCATCATATACGTAGCACAGCTCACCTTGTCGGCGTCTGTGATCCCCATATAGTCGAAAATGGACTCAAGAGAGCGAATCCATCCCTCAGCCACCAACGGATCGGTGGTCCCCACAAACTCCTTAGGCCCCTTCTTCTGGAACCTCTCTGCGACGTCCTCCTCGTGGGACAGTCTGGGACGGGCAGCCTGCTGCTCCAGCAAGGCAGTAATACCCGCCATCATCGTGGCACTGGCCTGCTCCAGTGCTGTCATGGGGTGCTGCTGAGGTGGCGGTGGAGGTGGAGGTGGAGGTGGAGGTCCCCCACGTCGGTTCACTGGTCTGGGAGGCATTCTGCACCACCACATATTTATTTACGTAAATCGCCTTGCATAACTAAGTGTTTAAAATTAAGGCTAACTTAAATTATAGAAATTAAATCATACTATAAACATTTAAAACTTACAGACCGGTAGCGTGGATTTCTGAGCTCGCAAAGCAGTAGTGACCCCTCCAAGGACCGTGCTCTGATACCAACTGAAACGACCCTAACTCTATAATAAATAAATAAATAAATAAATATGCGGAAATTTTTTTTTTTTTTTATACTACTAAATAAAATATGTACATATATGCCCATACATATATGCACAGAATAAAATCTTAAAATAAATTCCTGACTAAATAAATAAACAATTTAAATACTTAAATAAAATGCATTCTATGAATTAAATAAATATCTGAGTCAACCCTATAATTTAAAAATGTACTGCATAATTAAAATAAATAAAAAGTGTGTATGCACTAAAATATTTAATAAAATATTCCAAACAACTCAACCCTTATAAAAATAATAAAATGTATCATAAGACTCAAGTATGGTGACTCAGAAGCTGTCACGGTCACGGGGCTACTGCAGCACTGCTCATACGTCCTCACCACCGGTAGGGGTAACCTGCTCCTCTACATACTCACCTGCACCATATCAGTGTAGTGAGCCTAGAGGCCCAACATGCATACTAACAAGGGTTTAAGATAATTAAATACACTTTCATACATAATACATATACTATAAGTGCATGAGCATGCCTTAAAAATAATAACATAAATGTTGCTTAAATAATCACTGAATTATACATAACATACTTAATATCATACATACTTGAGTTGTTGAGCACTTATTTTCTTAACATCGAATGGTCCTATCCGTAAGTGTGACCCATACTTATAGTGCGACTGATCAGTCTAAGAAACCATCGTACGAGGCTGGTGGCGAACCACCCATACATAAATGGCAGAAACTGCCCATACATAAATGGCCACACTACTTCAATTTCCACCTAAAATATTTTATTTGCTCAACCATAGACTTCAATCATAGCATAAAAATTGATTTCATGAATGCATGTACTTAAATAAATTGTGTGTGTCCTTCATTTATATTTAATTTATTTTCTAATATCATATAAATATTCAAATAACTTTTCATGCATAAAATAATTAAATATAAACTCAGGACACATGCAATTTCTCATGGTTTGATTCAACTGCTGGCCCTAAACCTGCAAGCCCATTTAACTTAAGACTTGGCCCATTAGTGTACTTAAGCCCATTAACAACTTTTCTAGGCCCAATAAATCAACCAAAGCCTATTAGAACTAAATTAGGCCCAATAACACTGTCCCTGGCCCAATGGGCCCAAAAGCCCAATAACAGGCCCGATAACTTTCATGGGCTCCCAAGCCCATAAAAATTTCTGGTCAACTTAAAAATTTAAATAAAATTTAATAAAAGCCCAAAAATAATTAAATTAACCCAAAATAATTTAATGGAGCCCAAATAAATTAAATGATACTAATTAAATTTTTGGAAATTTAATTAGTCCATTTAACTCCTAATTAACTTAAAAACTTAAACATAAAAATACCCGAGCCCAATTAAAATAACCCGGACCCGGACCCAACTAACTTAACCCATATTATTTTAGACCCGACCCGGACCACATGACCCGACCCGGATCCACCAACACCCAAAAACCCGAAACCCTAATCTTCCTCTTCCCCCTTAGCCACGGCCGCACGAGCAGCAGGCCTTGACGGCCTGCTGCAGCCAAGCTCCGGCCACCGTGGCCGGAGCCCCGCCGGCAGGACCTCCCCAGGGTCCTGCCGGTTCGAACCACACCCTGGCCCGAACCCCATGCTGCCCCCTTAGCCTACACCGAGCCCTCTTCCACCAAAACCCTAGCCTGCGCGCCTCAGTTTCCTTTCTGAAAACCCGATCGGCCGTGATTCCTAGCCCCAACCCAACCATGGCCGACTCATCTAGACATCCTAGGGACCCCATAGGACCTAGCCAGCAGCCCCCTTCAAGCCATGGATGACAAAAACGTGAGCATGAACCAACACATGTCAAAACCGAGAGCATTAGTGAAGGAAATTCGAAAAGCTTGCTGTCAAATGATAAATTCTGATGTTACACACCCACACGCATACATACACTGATATAGGTTTGAAAAGTGAATAGAAACATGCCTTAATACCGATTTATAGAGCTAAAAACGTGTACGACGGGCTTCGGGACGACGGGGCGACGACGGAATGCCTTGGCTTGCATTGAACCTTCGAAACCGACCTCCTATGGAGTTTTAGGGCTGAAGAACGATTGGTGAAGATGATGAACAGTGGGGTGACGGCTGGGGGCTTGGAGTGATCGGCTAGAATAGGGTTTTAGGTAGAATAGGTTTTATTTTTGTGTTAAATAAAATATAGGTTAAGTAATTAAATATAAAAGGTTTTAAATATTAAATATATAACTTAAACTCCTAATTATAACTTTAAAAATCTGATAACAAAATAACAATCTCGAATTATTAATTTAGGGGAATTTTAAAAATACTAAAAAGTCAATATTTTGACTAATTTTGGATAAAAATGACCCCTAAAATTAAATAAAATCAAATATTTAAAATTTTGAGATAATAAGACTCGAAATAATATTTTAAGGCTCTAAAAAGGCTCATAAAATAATTTGGGTGGAAAGTTGTCATCTCGTCCGTCCACGGTCCCGTCTACGCGATCAAATAATAAAAATACTAAAAATCATAAAAATTACTAATTATGGGTTAAATGTTTAAAAAATAAATTAAATCATGCATAAAATAATTCACATAATTATTTAACCCATAAATCATAAATTTAAATAATTAAATATCCTAATTATGCAGGCGGATTTACGTATTTAAAAATACCGGGTGTTACATGATCCATGATCCATCGCAACTTAATATCATTAGGTGGGACGGATAGATCGATTGGGCCGGGAGAACATCATACCACAACCCACATATTTTAGGTGACGAGACGGGCCAACTTGAATTACTTATTTGTAATTTGGCGAGTTGGGACGAGCCGGTCTACACCCTGCCGACCATTAGACGGGCCGAGCCGAGCCAGCTCGTCATTTTGACTGGTTCGAAAATTGTCAACTCATCACACCTATTATATAGCAGATGGGGTAACCCGACAAGCATAACTCATTTAACACCTCTACCCCCAACGGGGTTTTACCATTTGACATTTATTTTTTTTCGTTTTACACGGTTATTATTAGAATAAGTCTTTTGTGAGACACTCTCATAAATTTTTATCCGTGAGACTGGTTCACACTGCCCATATTTATAATAAAAAGTAACATTTTGACATAAAAATTAATATTTTTCAAGAATAACACAAAAGAAAATCTGTATATAAAATTGACACGTGAAATCACATAACGATAGCATAAGAGTTTTTGTGTTGTTGTTGACATGTTATTGTTGTTATTATTATTATTATTATTATTATTATTATTATTCAAGCTATATGTGCCGATATACTAATTAATACAAACATTATTCATACTTAGAAGTTGTTTGAGTGAACTTATAATTAAACTCTTGAAAATAGCTTATAAATTATTTTAGAGCTTAGAAACTCCTTAAATTTGTTGGACACACTTTTTTTTTTTTTTAAAAAAAAACAACTTATAATCTGTCAAAATAAGTTATTTGACAGCTTATAAATTGTTTTTAAAAAACATGAATACCTTCTAATTTTTTCAAAAAAAATATTATTTTAATATTCTATTTCTCCAAATTATCCATCTATATCTTTTCAATTGCCCACTATATCCTCCACAAATTTTGACAAACTGTTTGATATTTTTTAAAAATTTAATTTCTTGATAAGATTACGTGTTTATTTTTCTCAAATGTTTTAGTTTGATTGTAGATTATATTCCATTTTTTATGTTTTCACTTTATTTTTTAAAAGCAATTTTCAATTTGAACAAATTAAAGATAATATTAGATATTTATTTTTTAAATTTTTTTTCCAATGAATATAAATTTTTAAAAAATATAAATATAAAATAATTTTTTTAATATAGCTTTAATATTTATGATAAATTATATATATGTGTGTGTAATAATACTTACAATACCTTTATGATACTATACCATTTTTGATAATTTTGCAAAAAAATCTTCTAATACAAAACAAATTAATTTTTTAAAGTTTGTTAAAATAAGTTTATCCAAAAATTTTAACAACTTATTTTTTAACTAAGATTTCACAGCTTATACAGCTTATAAGCTGTTTTTAATAAGTTTAGATAAACATCATCTTAAAGCCGTCAAACGGACCAACTCAAGACAGGATGAGGCAAGCCACCATTCTAGTAGGTTGAGAAATCCTCAATCCAACCCAACGCAAAGAAGATTACAGGTTAGATGGATCAACTTATCAAAAAATAAAAAATCAAAAAATTAATTGAATTTATTATTTCATAAATAAAAAATTCTAAAACCTCACAATAAAATAATTTCATACTCATAGCCAAAGCATTGTCACAACTTTCACTACAAAAATACATATATAAATAACTCACAACAAATTTCTTAAAAACACTTCCTCTTCCGATCTCAACCTGCGGGGCCAACCCACCTAAATTGTTTGACGGACAGACCAACCCAACAATCCATTCCAAATTGATGACTCTATTCAGTATTCATACTGAATGTTTGAATTGTCTATAAATAGGGGTGTTCAAACTTCGGATAAAACTGAAAAAATCAAAAATCCAAACCAGAAAAACCAAACTCCGAACCGAACCGAACCAAAAACCGAAATTTAAAATTCGGATATAAAAATTAAAACCAAAATTTATTTGGTTCGGTTTCGGATTATATATCTCAAGCCGAACCGACCGAAAAAATCGAAATTTTATTAAATTAATAATTATATATATATAATTGTTTACATTATATATTTTATGAGATGATACGGAGTGAATAAATAATTATTTTTAATAATTTTTAATTGATTGTTGTTTATTTAAGTCATTTAGACTTTGAATTTAAATATTTTACAAAAAAAATCATTTAAAAGATAACATATTATATTTTAAAATATATTTATAATATTAATTAAAATAATTATTTCAAAACCGAAATAATCGAATCGATTTAGTAAAAAATCGAACCGAACTGAAGAAAAACGGTTCGGATATCGAATTATATATTTTTAAAATCAAAAACCAAAAAAATCGAAATAAAAAATCGAAAACCTAACCTAACCTAACCTAACCTAACTGACCGATGAACACCTCTATCCATAAATGTTTTTGGGAAATGGTAGTATAATTAAAATTTGTGGTCAAATCAATAGAAATTATAACCGCAGGGTTTGCATTGCTAATAAAGAATGTCATTGGCTGATGGCGTGTCACGTGACCGGTGCCAACAGAGAGGCGCCGCCTTATGCTTCTGAAACTCACTGAATCCACAATTCAGTTTCCGCCATAGATACAGACATCTATCTCTTCGACTTCTTACGTAGAAGATATAGCAGATACATACGCCGGGAGCTGGATATTAGGGTGAAAAAATGTTCAAGAAGGTGTCGGAGGCCAAATCACAGCAGCGGCTCTCGGGGGCAGACCGCAAGAAACTCAAACGTGCAATCAGAGACCGATTCCCTAACGCCTCAGATACTGATATCGATATTTTACTTCCCCCGAAGGTATTTAATTGCTTAATTTATGACTGTCGTTTTTAAATTTTTAATTCGCTTTGTGATCATTTCTTTCATCAGGACAGGAGTGTATTCCTTATCTAATGAGTAGAGCGTGTTGGAGTAAAATTCAATGGAATGCTGAATCCTAATAATGATTCCGAGTTCCGGGTTCAGTTATTATATCAAAATTGGCACGAAGCTGTCTCATTTGACACACACACACAC